>NC_089776.1:16272076-16317076 GCF_040412425.1 Macrobrachium rosenbergii
AGACTTAGTTTAGTAAAGGCGCCTTCATTATTATTATTTTTAATAGTTCGAGACTTAAATATCTTTAGGGTCGAATTGGGACGCCAAAATGGAAATTGTCAATGGTCTTCTCGTTTCAACAATGACAAACTCTCGGGAAAAAAAGAAGCGGGTTGAATGATTCAACAATGAAAAAGCAGCGAATTCGGCACCGCTGGAAATGGTTGGCAAAAAGGTGGATCGGGATGATTACCATCTACAACTTTCACGTAATTCTGCTGAGAGACAGAGCGACAGACAGACACAAAGGACGGACAGACAAACCGAACCGAAAGCGTAACCTTTCTGGCGGAGGAAAAACATGGGAAAAATTCATCACTACATCAAAGATTAGATTACTTTGATTTTCAGTAATGGCTGTCTTGGTAAAAAGTATCTCCTTGGAATACACTATTCATGTTTATGTTAAGTTCTCCTTTTGTATCTGAGCCATATTTTATTAATGTTTGCATATGTGATTTGGAATTTCATTGAAAATGAATGGATTTTCCTTTGTAAAACGTTTATATTTATCATTCCTCCGATCCCAAGCCATTTTTCTTGTTGTTATTTCTGGCGAACCCTAATCGTTAGAAGTGATAAAAACAAAATTTAAGTAAGCGTTTAAAAATAACATACGAACGTTGTTATGGACCGAGATGAGACCTCCCACACCACCAAGCGATCTACACCTCCCTTTCTGAAGGTATCATATAAAACCACCAGGATAAGGCTTCTCTCTCTCTCTCTCTCTCTCTCTCTCTCTCTGTCATGGGATTTGGGTAGCCCTGTATGCTTCAAATATCTCATTCTGTTAAGAGATGGATAGGATTAGCGTGAACATGTAGAGTTCGGTCCAAAAGTGTTATTTTTCTTCGATTTTTATCACTTGGCTAAGTTGGTCAGTTGCTCAACCTCGTTGGTATGTTGTTGGACTTCTGGTAGATGGTAAACTGACCCGTGCGTGACTTTGACAGATGTTACGTCTAGATACAAGATATAGGCTACAATATATTTATGTCACTGCAGTATAAGGACAAAGGATGGGCCAGTATGTTATTATTGTCACTAGTTACAACATCCACATATTATTATAGAAAATTCAAAGTGGTGGATAACTAGCTAAGAATACTTCTACATAAAACAAACAACTCTCTACAGGTTACCGATGCCTAACGGCCACTCACGAGGCTCTGTTCCACAGTTTGTTCTAATAAAATTCTCTCTCTCTCTTCTCTTGTCCGAAGCAGTGAATTACTTACCAAGTTGTTAGACGACCGTTGTGGGTCGGGACGAGAGAGAGAGAGAGAGAGAGAGAGAGAGAGAGAGAGAGAGAAACATTAGACGAGTGTTTATCGCACTGTCAAAATTTGCACCATCATCAAAACGGGAGGATTTCGATGAGGTAATTCTCCCCCACAAGGGTGAAACCATTTATAAGATATTCTCTCTCTCTCTCTCTCTCTCTCTCTCTCTCTCTCTCTCTCTCTCTCTCTCTCTCTCTCTCTCAAGGATGAAACCATTTGTAAGATATTCTCTCTCTCTCTCTCTCACAAGGGTGAAACCATTTATAAGATATTCTCTCTCTCTCTCTCTCTCTCTCTCTCTCTCTCCATTTATAAGATATTCTCTCTCTCTCTCTCTCTCTCTCTCTCTCTCTCTCTTTGTAATTCCTCGGTTTGGGGGTAGTATCGTCATTGTACCTCACGGGATGTACTTTATGCATTACATACATTACTTGAGGTTAGCCATGTACTTGTCTCCATACCTTTCTTCCATCTTGTAATCATACCTCCCTTAACTATTTCTTCCGAGTGCAAGTGTGGGGTTTTTCCCAGTTTCACATTTAGATTCTTGTCTTTCGTCTCGTTTACTTTCTCGATCTCTTTATATCGGTGGTATTGCTCCAACTCCCTCTTTTTACTGTCTAAACCGCCGAATGAATGGGTGAAAGTGCCCCGGTGATTAGCTTTATTGCCCAAATATAATAACTGATTAATTAATTCTTTCTCATTGGTATTTCTTGTCAACGAAAATTTTCCTGTTGAATTTCGCTTAGGTTGGTTTAAATAGACTCAGTCGTTAAAGTATTGAATTTCTTATCAATTAAATTTACGTATACAACAAAACCTCTCTCTCTCTCTCTCTCTCTCTCTCTCTCTCTCTCTCTCTCTCTCTCTCTCTCTCTCTCTCTCTCTGACGCTTTCCGTTCATAATGAAGAGCCTCGGATTCAGTTAATTTCCTTTGAGACAATAAAGGTTGGGCACATTTCCATAAGCTTCTTGTATAATTTGACTTGAGATGTGAATTATGCACTAATGATCAGTTGGCTGTTGATGGAGAGAGAGAGAGAGAGAGAGAGAGAGAGAGAGAGAGAGAGAGAGAGAATAACTGACGTGGATGGACTTAAGTCATTCAGAATATATACTACCAAATAAGTAAAATGGAAAATGGCCCAGCGAGGTAAACCTTCCTTGCCATTTGGGTAGCGCTAGTTAGTAGTCACTATTCTCTCTCTCTCTCTCTCTCTCTCTCTCTCTCTCTCTCTCTCTCTCTCTCTCTCTCTCTCTCTCTCTCTCCTGTTTATGACGCCATTTGGATTTCTAACACAAAACGTGAGGAAAGAAAAAATCTTTTCTCTCCTTACGAAACTCATGTGTCGACATACTGAACAAATGTGAGTGCCATTTCCGGGAAATATAATCAGGCATGGCCTGAGAGGGCCAATGTCTTAGGTTCTCCCATTTCGTCCCCCTCTTTATGAAAAACATTCCTCTCTCTCTCTCTCTCTCTCTCTCTCTCTCTCTCTCTCTCTCTCTCTCTCTCTCTTCGTTTCATTTCCCCTCTCTTGGTCCTTTTTTGTGAGCATTTTTTGTTGATTTTGTTTTCCCTACATCCTCGAAAAATCTCTATCGCTCTCTCTCTCTCTCTCTCTCTCTCTCTCTCTCTCTCTCTCTCTCTCTCTCTCTCTCTCTCTCTCTTTGGAAGCTTTTATTTTTTTTTTTCTCGTCTCCACCCTCCTGTTACTGTTGGTTACCTCCGCATTCCTGAATTACTGGAGGAGATAGCCTTAGTTTTCAAACAGATACGCACACACACAAACATATATATATATATATATATATATATATATATATATATATATATATATATATATATATATATATTATTATTATTATTATTATTATTATTATTATTATTATTATTATTACAGGTTTTATCAGACATCTATTTCTTCGCTGTATAGCGATATCTTTAGTATTGTATCAAGAATTGGAAAGACAAAGACAAATTATGAACAAGAATATAGTCTTTGCAGAAGTAACCATTGATTTTAGCATTGATTACCTATGAGAGGAAGTATAGCCTAATAGTAAACACACATATCTATATATATATATAAACGTGTGTGCCTTTATTTGATATATATGTATATAAATATATATATATATATATATATATATATATATATATATTATATATTATATACACATATATACACGCATGACTTTTATATTCACAAATATGAAGCCACGCATGACTTTTATATTCACAAATATGAAGCCACAAATGTCTTTTAAATATAAAATTCACTATACCTTTGGGAACAACTTAAGCCTACAGGGAATTTTGGTTGGTAAGTTCTTCGCCTGCCAGAATTCGAACCGTTGCCTGGTTTTAGAAACAAAGAATGGCAGTGACTTAACCATCCTGCTGTCAAGAGAGATATAAATGAATATCGACTTTGCTGTACATATTTATGTCAAATTCGGGTTCTGTACAAGAATCGATATCAATCTTGGCTATTTGTGAATTTTTGTCGATTATACACGTGTGACATTTTTTATATTTATAAATATTAATCTACAAATAACCTTTGATATCGAATTCACTATATCTTGGGAATTAGTCGATAATCAACGAGATATGTGGCTTAATATTTGTGAATATCTGTCTGTCTATCTATCTATCTATGTATCTATCCATCTGTAATTGTATATGTGTTCATATGTATTATATATATATATATACATATATATGTATAATGTATGTATACGTGTATATATATATTCAACAATTGACACTATTGGTCTTTTCATACTGTTTACCAAAGTAATCAAGCCTCACGTTTTTTTCATTTGATTTTTTATTTTATAACCGAATGAAATTTTAAGTTTTCATAGTTAAAATTGTGGTGATTTATGATTTATGAGTCGATTGTTTCACACACAAATGTATTACAAAATGTATTATATATATATATATATATATATATATATATATATATATATATATATATATATATATATATATATATATATATATATATATATATATATATATATATATGTATGTGTGTTTTCACCCATTTATTATTATTATTATTATTATTATTATTATTATTATTATTATTATTATTATTATTATTATTATTATTGTCAAATGTGTCGTTATCATTCATTTGATTCCGGTGTATATGTTACAACTATTATTATAGTACTGACGATTATTATATTATTTACATCACCAGCTATTTAGTGTCTTCTGCTATTGTTATCATATCACTGTATCTCTGAGCCTATTGTATCCGTAGTACGGACTTTATTACTAAAATGAACTGTTCTCTCTCTCTCTCTCTCTCTCTCTCTCTCTCTCTCTCTCTCTCTCTCTCTCTCTTCCCCTCATTCGTCATCCCCTCTCTCCGCATGACTGACCTTGGGAGGGGCCAGGGGGAGATGAGGATAGACAGAGTTGGAGGACCGACGGGTCTTGGTAGGTTGTGAAGAACAGTGCCCAGAAGAGCTGCGTTACGTCACTGGGTCAAGAAAGAGCGATGATAGTTGCCAAGTATCATATTAGATTGTATGCAACAGAAACATCAGAAGCCGGTTGCCAGATGTGTCTAGGCGACTGTTTTCAGTAGCGGTTTGATGCTTTGCCTTTTATGGTCAGACTTTTCACATTTCCTTGTGATCTAGTGCGTGGACATGAAATCATCTATGTTGACTGGTGTAGGCCATGATTAAGATGTGAAGGAATAGACGTATATTTGCAGATAATAGCACATGCATGCCATATTTAATACTGGCATTGTAGTTTATAATTTTAGGGAATAATAGACACGGAGTCCCTTATCAAAACGGCTTTGCAAGAAGTGCTTCTGTGTGCTAGTTCATTTTTGACAAACCAGGGATAGTTTCTATAAAAGATATATATATATATATATATATATATATATATATATATATATATATATATATATTATATATATATATAATTATATCGATTTATGCTACTGATTATTTTCGATATGAAACAAGGTTATTACCATAATGTAATTTCTGTAACTTCCTTTACTGCATAGATTATTACGTTGTTTCCAAAATACATAGTGTTTTGGATTTCGTCAATAAATGTGTTTTGAACTATGCTTCAGACAGTCAGCGATGTTAGTGAGGGTTTATACTGTGATAAATGCTGCTTGGTTAGATAATGTTGCAAATTTTGGGCCTTGTTCTGAACACTTAATCGCGGTAGGGTATTTGGTATTTAGTTTTCTGTAAAAATAATCTCTTGTGCCGGCTTTGTGCGTCCGTCCGTACTTTTTCTGTCCGCACTTTTTCCTGTCCGCACTTTTTCCTGTCCACCCTTAGATCTTAAAAACTACTGAGGTTAGAGGGCTGCAGATTGGTATGTTGATCATTCACCCTCCAAACATCAAACATACCAAATTGCAGCCCTCTAGCCTCTAGTTTATATTTTATTTAAGGGTAAAGTTAGCCACAATCGTGCGTCTGGCAACGATATAGGACAGGCCATCACCGGGCCGCACTTTTTCCTGTCCACCCTCAGATCTTAAAACTACTGAGGTTAGAGGGCTGCAAATTGGCATGTTAATCATCCACCCTCCAAACATCAAACATACCAAATTGCAGCCCTTTAGCTTCAGTAGTTTATATTTTATTTAAGGTTAAAGTTAGCCATAATCGTGCATCTGGCAGCGATATAGGACAGACCATCACCGGGCCCTGGTTAAAGTTTCATGAGCTGCGGCTCATACAGCATTATACCGAGACCACCGAAAGATAGATCTACTCGTATTTTCGGTGGCCTTGATTATTCGCTGTACAGAAAACTCGACTGAGCCGAAGAAACTTAGGCGCATTTTTTACTTGTTATATGTGATTGCCATCATGTTTTATCTGTATTTGCGACCGCACAACACATGAAAAAAGTCAAGCACATGTTTACATAGCCATCAAATAGAGAGTCAGACGAGTTTTCTCAAGTAAGGTTGTCAGCCTCCGAAACCTAATCATACGCCTCGGAGCCAGACTTCTTCCTTCCCTCCATTCTAAACAAAAATAAAAGCTGAGAGAAAATGTGATAAAAAGTGATGAGAAGGTTAGCCAGTCCTGACGTAGGCGCTGCTGCCGTAGTAATTCGATACTTCGGAATCACTCCATCGCTAAGGCGCGGCTATGAATCGGACTTAATTACCGTCTCGGCACAAGTGTGAAGGAGGAGGAGGAGGAGGAGGAGGTGGAGGTGGGGGAGGATGGATTAGGAGGAGAAGGTGGAAGAGGAAAAGGAGAAATGTGGAGGAAGTGGAGAAGAGACAGAGAGGAGGAGGAAGATGAATGGGAATAGGATGAAGAGGTCAGTCTAAATGGAAGAGAAGGAGAGAGAAGTGGGAAGGGGGAATATGGTGAGAAGGAGGAGAATAGGAAGAGGAGAGCAGCGGTGGTGGTCCTCGGACACTTAATCGAGATAGCAGACCACTGACGAATAAAGATGATGGCGGCAGATGAGGCAGGACAGCGCCCGGGAAGGGCAAGAGAATGGTTATGGAGGAAAGCAAAAGTGGCGAAGTGTAAGGACAAATGGGGAATCGGGAACAAACGAAAGTAAAACTAAAATTTAGCACAACGAAGATTTTACATTTTGGGACAAAAGTCCTCTTGACTACAATATCTTTCCATATGTGTTGTGGGCAGCTGCTGACCGAATAATTGTTGTATCTGCATCGGTGGCCGGATGTATTTGATAGGAAGTATTGAAAAATATGTTTTGAAATTATTCATAGATTTTTTTCTGAGCAAAGGAAAAAAGATGGAGACGTTTCTTACATTAACACTGGCAAAGGAAAGATTATCCGTAGTCAAAAGCGTTATTTCTCTCTCTCTCTCTCTCTCTCTCTCTCTCTCTCTCTCTCTCTCTCTCTCTCTCTCAGCAGTAGCAGAATTAATGCAGGTTGACGGAGTGGCCTCTTCAGGGCAGAATCTGAACTTGATCTAAAACCCAGGAACTACTATTTAGCGAGTAAATAGATGATGTTGCGAAAGGACAGAACAGAACCTTGCTACCTGCTGAAGTCATCTCTTATTAAAATGCCATTTGCTTTTGCATCGAATAAATAGTTATTCTGTGTTTCTCCAAAACGAATGATGACCTTCCTCCTAAATATCTGTACACTACGACATATAGCTTAGTCTTGTACATTGGTCGAAAATCTGAAGTCGTGATGTAAAATAAAAATGAGAGAAGCATGATGATAAATATCAAAAGGCTTTCTGAAACCTGCAAAGCCCATTCCACCTGAAGAAGAAAAAGCCCCAGATTATTGGCACCCCAGGCTTTCAAAGTTCTAAGAGTCTAACCACATGAAATGAGACGTATTTTGAGTGTGAACATGTCAGCCAGATTGTGGAACAAGCAGAGTTAAAAACAGCAGGCAGTAATTTGTGAGAGTGTGCCCGTTGTGTTTGTTCATTCCCCGTCAGATTCAAGCTGCTCCTTCCCCTCTTCCTCGTCTTCCTCCTCCCCATGCTCTGTGGTCCTGAGTCCTTGATGAGAGAAACATCACAGACGACGCGAGAGATTTTATTTATGGCCGCCGAGAAACACTACTCTGGGTAGGTCCTCTAGTCTCCTTGAGGTGACAATTGCTTTGGTCACTCGCCTCATGAGTTGGTGGCGAGAAAGGTCAATGGCTGTCCATCGCTTTCTTGGTCAGGGCTTGCTATATTTCATGTAGAATTGCCTATAAAACCTCTGCCTTTTTTTTATTTTTGAAAAAATCTTTCAACGTAGCAAATGTCATCGCCCTTTTTCAGGTTACAACTAAAACTTAGTTTCATCAAAGAAAGTATGTTTATGTTTTAGTTTTTTTTTGGGGGGGTGGGGTTGAGAAGTACCTTATCGAAATTGGACATCTCTTGGTTGGAAAATACCAGGCCGATGTAATAGGCAGCGTAATGTTTTTCCTAAGCAACAAGAATTAGGGGAGAGGAAAAATGGTTTGGTTTAACCCGAAAGGAATTTCTTGGAGGATGGCTTAATCAAAAACGAATTTCTTGCAGGACAGCATGACCCAAAAAGGAATTTCTTGAAGGATGGCTTAAACCAAAAGAAAATTCTAGAAGGATGGCTTAACCAAAAAGGAAATTCTAGAAGGATGGCTTAACCCAAAAGGAATTTCTTGAAGGATGGCTTAATCCAAAAGAAATTTCTTGAAGGATGGCTTAACCCAAAAGGAGTTTCTTGAAGGATGGCTTAACCCAAAAGGAATTTCTTGAAGGATGGCTTAATCCAAAAGGAATTTCTTGAAGGATGGCTTAACCCAAAAGGAATTTCTTGAAGGATAACTTAATCCAAAAGGAATTTCTTGAAGGATGGCTTAATCCAAAGGGAAATTTCTTGAAGGATAGCTTAATCCAAAAGGAATTTCTTGAAGGATGGCTTAACCCAAAGTGAATTTCTTGAAGGATAGCTTAATCCAAAAAGGATGGCTTAACCCAAAGAATTTCTTGAAGGATGACTTAAAAGGAATTTCTTGAAATGGAATTTCTTGAAGGATGGCTTAATCCAAAAGGAATTTCTTGAAGGATGACTTAACCCAAAAGCCTTGAAGGATGGCTTAAAAAAGGAAATTCTTGAAGGATGGCTTAATCCAAAAGGAATTTCTTGAAGGATGGCTTAATCCAAAAGGAAATTTTTGAAGGATGGCTTAATCCAAAATGAATTTCTTGAAGGATGGCTTAATCCAAAAGGAATTTCTTGAAGGATGGCTTAATCCAAAAGGAATTTCTTGAAGGATGGCTTAACCCTAAAGGAATTTCTTGGATGATGGAAGTTCTTAAGAATGAAATTATATTATCCAAGACTGATTCTGATAATAGTGATGATAATAATAATGTATATTCCATTTTCAAGTCTTTGATGTCTTAACCTCTGTGTGTGTGTGTCTGTGTGTAAAATTAGGTGATTTGACGTAAGCACACACATTAGGTATATATATATATATATATATATATATATATAAAATATTATATATATATACATATGTATATATGAAAAATAATAATATATATATATATATATATATATATATATATATATATATATATATATATATATATATATATATATAATCATGTGTTAAAGTAAAGAAGAACTCATTAAATCATTAGCCGCACGGGGAACTGCAAAGTTCATCAACCGTTTTCAGAGAAGCAGTGCTCATAAAAAAGAAAGAAACTGAAAGATAAAATATAAAAAGGACACAGAAAGAAATAAAAATGTATATAATTAACCCAACAGGGTCAAGTTTCAAGTGCAAAACTGTAGTGATAAAGGAGAACGACGTTTAGGGTCATTTCCGTACGAAAAATAGTCAGGTTTTGACCTCTAAGGCAGAGCAGTCGCGTTTATGGTTCTGTGATCCGAGGCAGTTGCTGTTATTGTGTGGTTATATAGTAGTTATTCGCCAAGAGTTCTTTGCATAGATAGGCGTGTAATAAGGTCATAGACACTGATATAGCTGTAATTATAGAAATAACTTGGGGGATGTCAAAATTCCAAAAATTACATTTGAATTGTGGAAGTTTAATAGTCGAGGTGCCAACATTTTTTGTGTATAAACACGAGAAAAAGGAAGAGAAACGATAGATAGACTTTTAAACAGACCGATGGATGGAGAGACATAGTGGAATACTAACTTGAATATATGTTATGTTATATGGAGAAGTATATTGCAGTTGACTTTCATTTAAAAACGAGGTTTTTTCAGTTTTACTGCTTTCCACTTGATCAGTGCTCATCGAACGTTTATGTAGGGAAGCGGTCTCTTTTAAGAATCAAAAAGAAAATTTTACAGAAATTGCAATACAAGTGATGTTAGGAAACTCTTCCAAGAAATCTGTATATTTGTTGCACAGATGGGAAAGTGGTACTCATTATTAATAATGCTGAAAACATTTGTTTATTTGATCACGTATTTGTTTATCTATTATTTTTTTTATTTATTTGTTTATTTTTTTACTTATTTGATCAATTACCTTTCTTAACTACTATTTATTAAGACAAATAAATTATTTTTATAGTCAGTAGTTTGGAACCCTGTAGCTGTATTAGCGTTGTGTGACGTTTATAGCTCTTCATCCTCCAAGAAGCCGGTTTGATTATCCTTTCTGGGTTCATACTCACTCCTTTTACTTCCCCATTTTTCTTGTCTCATTCGGGCCTAGGATAGATAAAGACATTGTGCTGCTCGTCCCATGGGCTGCTTTGTTTGAGAATAGCTGTTCATGTAGAATTGTTGGCATCTCATTTTGAAGGTGAACTCGTTGCTTAGTTTTTGTTTTTCATGTAAAAGTAAATTCTGACGTTTGCATTGACTGCCTGTTTCATAAGCATAAACTCGTGATCCCATACCGTCAGAAATTATGTTAATGTAAATGGTGGTCAAAATGGCAAGTCCCCACCCTAGGTACCTTCATCCATCATATACTTACATTAGACCCAGCAGCGAGAGAGGCTGATCCCAGGCTGGACGACGGAGAATGGTAATGCAGAGTTCAGTTCTTTTATGCAGTCATTGTCGCACAAAAATTTGTATGCAAATGCTCATTGCTTTTAATTATATAGAAATGATCGCTTTCCCCTTGGAATGAGTGGCTCCAGAAAATGTTACATTCCCATCTCGGTCCAGATATAATGGAATGAAGTTGATTGCCCTAACGAACGCACTCGATGCGAAGAGGCAGTGAGGTTTTGAATGCTACGCTCTTTTGCCATAATTTTTGTTCAGTTAGTCTTGGTTAGCATGTATTGAATTAATAATTTGTTGAATATCACTTCCAGTAGTAATTTGATATTCTTTGTTTTTAGTTTTTGCAAATGTGGACATTTCATTTTGTGAAAAAAAGAAGAAAATTAAAGGTCTTTTTCTGCCTTCCTTTTGATTGTGGAGGTATTATTATAATTAACAGAAAAATTTAATTGAAATGAGACAGTAATGGAGATTGTTAATGAACGACCAATGATATTCTTGATAAAGACAGCCTTGTCAACAGGAGGACTTAAGTTTCAAGCAGAAATTTATGAAGAATTACCAGCGCTAATCATAATGATAACAGACGTTATTTCAGGTCCGTAAATGGCAGGCTAACGGAACGTCATGAAAAGTTGTCGTAATGAGCCGGTAAATTGAGAGTGTGTGTGTTAGAAGGAGGGAAAGAGGGCGCTGATAAAGAGTAGGATGGGCAAGGCAGCAGGATTTGGTGGTGGGGAGATGTGGGGAAGGTTTCCCGAGGGGTATAGTAGCACCCCCCCAATCCCCAATCATCCCCTAAAGGGAGTAAGTATCCCTCATGTCAGAAACTCCGACAAAGACTACCTTGTGAGAGGAGTTGAACAATATTCTCCTTGTTCCTTTCATCAAAAACCTTCCATTCTCTCTCTCTCTCTCTCTCTCTCTCTCTCTCTCTCTCTCTCTCTCTCTCTCTCTCAATAGTTCGAGACTTAATATGAAAGAATGCATATCAATGCATATAGGGCTCTGAAAAGTCACCTTTATATTTTCAACAAAGAGCTTTTCTCCAGCGAGGAAATGAAAGTCTCTCTCTCTCTCTCTCTCTCTCTCTCTCTCTCTCTCTCTCTCTCTCTCTCTCTCTCTCTCTGGCCTTTATAAGATGCAATGACATATATATAAGTATGCAAGAACTGTGAATGATATTTGGAAAAGAAAGGTGCGTTTATGTTTTTTCTTTTCACAAATAGTAAATAATGTACTTTCGGTGTGGATGGCCAGGGTTGTTGTAGTGTATGTCTGTAATATCGTTTCTCTCTCTCTCTCTCTCTCTCTCTCTCTCTCTCTCTCTCTCTCTCTCTTGGTCCTTTGTGCCTTTTTTTGTGCTCATTAAACCTTGCAGACGTTGCCGCTATGAGTGCTTTAGCCTTGTCTCATTTTGAAGGGATCATAATTCTCTCTCTCTCTCTCTCTCTCTCTCTCTCTCTCTCTCTCTCTCTCTTAACCCCTCCATTATGCAAACTTTGATTTCTTTGACAGTTTGATAATAGTTTCCTCTGTTCGATATTTCATTTCCTGGATGGCCACTTCAATGCTGACAGCCTATAGAAGTTTTTATAATAACTACAAAATAGGATTATTGTTGGTTAGGGTAGTATAAGTGAATAATAGATATACGTTAATAATGATTCCAGAGAATGTTGGTAACCTCGTTGTGATTAAATAATAATAGTAAAACAATAAATATATTTACATTAATGACCGGTAGATGATATAAATATATATTATATAATAAAATAATAATTTATGTCAGCCGTGAATTGATTACCTATGGGAGTCAGATATTGCTGTCCCTAATTAGAGAACAAATAAAGCCTAATGTTACCAGATCTTATCGATAAACAGAAGCCGGTAGACATAACGAAGCAGGAGTCAGAGAGAGAGAGAGAGAGAGAGAGAGAGAGAGAGAGAGAGAGAGAGAGAGAGAGAGAGAGAGAGAGAGAGGTTGATTGTTCTCATTATGAAATCCTATTTTGCGTAATGTAATTTCCTAATTATCGTTGCTTTCGTTTTATGATTTATATATTGCTGTTTATGTTAGTATACTTTTTTGTGAAATTATCTGTATTTGTTTGTTTGTTTTTTTATCGCTCTTTGTATAACAGTACTCTTTCCAAATAAATTTTGCTTTGTAATTTAATGGCTTTTAAGGGGTAAATGCTTACACATTTTGAGTAATGAATGCTTACACATTTCGAATAATAATAATAATAATAATAATAATAATAATAATAATAATAATAATAATAGTAATAATAATAATAATAATAATAATAATAATAATAATAATAATAATAATAACAATTGTAATATAATAATAATAATATGCAGGAAGTGCAATACGAAAGACGAGACCAAAAACCACATAGCAAGCGAATGTCCGGCGCTTGCTTAGAACCAGTACAAAAAGAGGCATGATACAATAGCAAAAGCCCTCCACTGGAGCCTGTGCAAGAAACACCAGCCAGCTTGCTTGCAGTAATAAGTGGTACGAACATCAACCCGAGGGAGTGATAGAAAACGATCAGGTAAAGATCCTCCGGGACTATGGTATTAGAACAGATAGGGTGATACGTGCCAATAGACCAGACTTTACGCTGATTGATAAAATCAAGAAGAAAGTATCACTCATTGATGTTGCAATACCATGGGACACCAGAGTAGATGAGGAAGAAAGAAAAAAAACTTATAAGTATCAAGACCTGAAAATAGAAATAAGAAGGATATGGGATATGCCAGTGGAAATTGCACCCATAATCATGGGAACACTAGGCACGATCCCAAGATCCCTGAAAAGGAACTTGGAAAACTGGAAGCCGAAGTAGCTCCAGGACTCACGCAGAAGAGCGTGCTATTAGAAACAGCGCACATAGTGAGATAAGTGATGGACTCCTAAGGAGGCAGGATGCAACCCGGAACCCCACACTATAAAAACCACCCAGTCCAGTAGGATGACTGTGATAGACAAAAAATAAATAATAATAATAATAATAATAATAATAATAATAATAATTACTGCTGCTACATGAACTAGTAATATAGGAGGACGGGAAAATTAAACAGGAGTTTTTCTCAATTTAGTAAGTTGAAGTACTTTTGCCAAAACACTAACATCTTTTTTGATATCTTGTACACCAAGGAGGCAAAACCTTGGAGATGAAAAAAGATTTGCATTGATTTTTATTGTTATTCACAAAGCACATATTCCTTTTGGATCATCGAAAGAAATGGTATTATGTTGGAAAAAATTAAAGAGAGAGCAAGGGAGATGAGTATTATGAAATACACGTATTCGAAAGTTATAAAAAATAAATGGTAGAAATACATAGGTATATGAAGACTTAATTTGTAATTGTTAGAACGTCGAAGTAAGAGATTGAATGAATGAACATTTTAAAGTAAAAAAGTTTGTTTAAACCATATTATTATTATTATTATTATTGTTATTATTATTATTATTATTATTATTATTATTATTATTACGAGCTTGTTGGCGTGCACTATGCGAGCTAGAACCAGGCGCTGCTGTCTCCCTTACCCTTCTGATACCCTACCTAACCCCAGCCCCACCTGGGGCAGACAAACAGGTTTGCAGGGGGAGGGTGGATGTTTGCCCTACCCTCCCCCCTTCCCGCCCCACCCGGGGCGGACAAACCGGTTTGCGGGGAGGGTGACTGTGTCATATCTCCCTTACTGTCACCCGGGTGGAGGACAAACAATATCCAATCGGATTTTATCATTATTATTAATCATGCCATTCCATCCTCAAATGAGTAAGCTAGTCGTCCAATCATTGCTGCTAAAACATATTTATTCAATCGTTGAATCTCTCGAGTGAGCTGTCGAAGAACCATTCTGTCCCTCAGTGCTTAATTGCCCAATCCTTCCTCATCTCAAACATCAAATATTCTAATTAATCTGTTTATTCATCAAACATGCAGTCAACCAATCACTCCTTCATGCATAATCAATGAATCACTCCATCCAACAAATAAATAGCCATCCAATCACTCTGTCACGCAAATGCGTAGTCATTCAATCTGCCGTTTACTAAAACCCGCCTTCACCTTCCCTCCCTGTCCTACCCGATCTTGCATCTTTCAAAGGCTTCCCACAACCGAAGAAGCTTCCACCTTCTCCGCCGATGAAAACAGGGAGAAGACGAAAACTCCCCAAAGGGGAACCACGTGACTTTGAGGGATCTCGGCAGGTGTGGTGAGGGGAGATTACCGGGGGCAGGAAGTAACGGAGAGGTTTTATGAGTATTTAAAAGAAACAAGAAAGCCGAGGGAGGGAAGACAGCGATGTGAAGAGGAAACGTAAGGAATATGAAGGGCTGAAAGGGAAGAGGTTGAGTATATACATATATGAATCAATGAATACGATTGAAAACAACAAGGATAAAGAGGGGTTCAGACACATAATTGAAAAAGTGCAAACAAAAGACTGCAAAGAATAGTACATAAACTTATTCACGTATGGTAAACATAATATAGAAAAGGATGGCAGAAAGGTTGTACTTTCGAAAGCACTGGGAGAAAGGAAGGGAGATGGAACTAGAAAGAGGTACCAAATTCGTTAGAACCGAAGGGCCTTAATTAATATCCAGATGTGTGGAAATGATACACTGTTTGTAGGAAGACCGACACGATGCTAACGAGCTTCCTGTCGAGGAGGTAAGAGGCGGCTGAGGCTGCCGATGCTGTTCGCGCAAAGGAACGTCACTGATTCTGAAGCTGAATGATGGACAGGGCCATGACTCTTGTCCTGTTTTTCAAACGGCCACAAGTATTACAGGAATCGGTTTACACACACACATATATATATATATATATATATATATATATATATATATATATATATATACATATATATGTATTATAGATACATATATGTACTGTATATACATATATATTTATATATAATTATATATAAAAATATGTATATATAATTTTTTCTCATTTATACAAGCGTGAAATTTTATGTTCACAAATATTAAGCCACAATTACTGTTTAATATCAAATTCACTCTATAAGCCTAGTGAATAACTACCATTTGGAATACTGTTATTATAATCTGTGCATTCAAATCAAGCACATTCAAATCAAGCCGGGACAATTGGGCAAATGGTACAAATGCTTAGTTATCTACAAATAATAATAATAAGGACCGCTTCATACTTAGAGATGGAATGACCAATCTCCATATTTGTGGTATGTAGTATCTAGTTGACTACATAATGAATGGACAGTATATATTTCAGATAGAATCAATGGAAAGAAATTACCTGTTCTGTGGATACCTATTCACCGGTTACAAGTTTGTTACGAAATAACTTGAAAGATTCTGTAAGTAATTGGGTGGCTGCCTGGCTTCATATTTGTGCTTCTGAATGACTGGTTAGTTACATAATGATCGGTTGTATGTGACTAATGAAACAGCTCGGTACTACCATGTTTCTGCGATAGGTTGATGCAGAGCTTGTGTAAAGTGGGTGACCAATGGACTGCATTCATGCCCCAAGGTGTAATTTGGTCATATGTCTATGTTATGAATTTATTAGTGGAAAATGTAATAGATGATGAGGATACGGCAACTTATGAATACAGCAGTTAGGTGGAATCTAAATAGCGTGAAGATTTTTTCTCTCTCTCTCTCTCTCTCTCTCTCTCTCTCTCTCTCTCATACACACACGCACACACACAGTTGATAAAAAAGAAAACAATCCGTCCCAACATTCCATTTTTGGAAAATCGAAACTATCCAGCAAGGCTACAGAAAAGCGACCTTGAACAGTAGTTTTGATGACATTGTTATTCTGAACGCATATAGGTCGGTCAGCGAAAACAGGTGTTAATCAGTGGAATGTGAATTTTTTCGAAGTTAAATGATGTTGTATTAAATTGTTTGCCGTCAGTATCTCCGCAGTTGAGGTTGCAAAAGATATATGTAAGAATGAATCAGTCACTCGTTTCTTAGAAATTTTTATTTCTGTGTTTTATTTCTTTTTTCATTCATTGTTCTCTTTTGTAATTACTACATTGCCCAAGGCTCTATTGTTCTTATGTTTCACATGTGAGTAGCCTCTCGTGTGGAAACTTGCTTAGCTCGGGCACGACTTTTAAGCCTTTCATTATTTGAATGTGTGCGTCATTTGATCAACGATAAAAGCCAGTATCCGAAGACCTACTTCCTTTCCCTGACTTCCTTCCACACCCCAAAGCCTTCCTTCTCCTCAGCCCTCATTCCCTCAGTGAGGTAGGGGAGGGATGCCAACGCAAGAACCCACCTGCACCCACTCCCATATTGTTAATGATAGTCGCTTACACTGATGAATTGATCTGGCGAGCATCGTCATCCATCTTCGAGCACGGCGTCTTCCTTGGTGTCGCTTAGGCCTGAATTTGTATTTTTTTTTTTTTCTGTTTGCAGATGCCGATTGGACGGATAAGCCAGTCGCCTTAACTAGCCCAAGCCCGATGGCAAAGAGGTTAAAAGCAAAATTCCCTTCTGTTGAAAGGTCTTACTCATGTACGTTGTAATATATCTATATATATATATCTATATATATATATATATATATATATATATATATATATATATATATATATATATATATATATAATTATACATATATACTTACGCCCATTTAAGCATGCGCAATTGCGTCGTGGTTGCCAGTAAAGATTCTCTCTCTCTCTCTCTCTCTCTCTCTCTCTCTCTCTCTGAAGGGCAAGGGCAAGGGTACGAAAAATATGCACCAGATGCGGCAGTGGATTTTATTCGAAAGCGCCATCAACTGAGTCATTTATTTTGCCTGAAGTTGATGGCTCTTGAACGCATAGTAGGTCTGCTTGTTAGACTAGATACTCACTTTATTCAAGGAATTCATAAAAAAATTGGCCTTGAATGTCATTATTATTATTATGCTGTTATTTGAACGGATTTTTGTTTTTTACGCTAATGAATACCTTCTTTATCTAGGAGACTTAGTCTATTACAGGCAATTTAGTTTTCTTTGGTGAAGGTAGGTGTAACGTTTGCGGAGGTGGTAACAGTCGCAGTAGTATTGTTTAAATGTCCCGCTTGAAATTTAATGTTTAATGGCAAAAGGTCATTAATAACACCTTTATTACTTTATTTTTTCTCATATAACAGTATTTTTCTCCAGATCTCAATTTTCTCGTTTTCGTCAGTCGCCAGAAAGATGTTGCAAAGTTTCTCCCTCCTTTATTTGAAAAGAGGTCTCCTGATTGCTCTGCAGAGAAAGCTGGATGAAAATTATGGATTCACCTACGTATGTGTGTCTGTTTGTCAGTCTGTCCACACGCTATCTGAAAAAGTCCCTGACCGATTTTCATTAATGCTTACCCCATATAATAATGGGAAAAATGCACGTTAAAGGCGAAGAAGAAGAAGTTGTGGAGCTGTGAGCTACGAGATAGAACTGAAACTGGATTTTTATTTCATTTTTTATGCTAGTTGTGGAGGCATGAGCTGTGTATGTGGTGTCTTGACTTTTATGTTATTTATTTAATTGCTTGTTATTTTTTTTTTTATTTACCCCTATGGTTTCTGTACTTTTCTTGTCCATTCACTGGTTTCCGCTCGTAATTAATCATACAGATGAAGTGGCGACTTGGTCGTCGACGCAGTTCTTTCTTTCCGCATGTGGACATTTTAATCTTTTGAAGCATCCACAGCTGTCATGATAGTGGCCCTTTTTAGTTTTCTGTCCGTCCTCAGATCTTAAAGACTACTGAGGCTAGAGGGCTGCAAATTGGTATGTTGATCATCCACCCCCCAATCATCAAACATAGCAAATTGCAGCCCTCTAGCCTCAGTAGTTTTTATTTTATTTAAGGTTAAAGTTAGCCATGTTCGTGCGTCTGGCACCGTTATAGGTGCCAAGAACACAGGCCACCCCGGCTGTGGTTGAGAGTTTCATACCGCTTTATACGCTGTTCAGAAAACTCGATTGCGCCGAAGAAACTTCCGCGTATTTTTACTTGTTTGTCCGATACGCTTGTAGATATAAGGGCTAGGAAAAGAAAAAATGATTATTCAGGCAAACGTTAATGGAAAAAACTGCATAAAACACAAGATAAACAATCAGAATCATCATGATGATAATCATAGTTAAAAAAATGTAAAGTATTAAGGAAGTCTCAGGCTTTCAGTATGCTATTAAATGATCTGCTTCTCATATATATTTATGGTATGCTTATCATCCCAATCTGGGGACGGGCGCTTTTGAATTGTCATGAATTAATTTTTTTTGACAGGACGAAAGATGATACTTTTAGTGGAGTCTCACGCAAATGTCGCATTACAGGCTGTCCTAATAACGGATTGACGATCCGTTATCACATGTCATTAACTGCTCCAACTACCCTTAATGATGACGGAAATGAAGATGATGATGACATCATTCTCATTTGATTCAAGGGTATAAAACGACCTTAATACCAGTCACTTATAGGCTTCAAGACTTTCTGCCTTCTTATGTGTTTCCCATTTGATTCAAGGATATAAACGACCTTAATACCATTTCCTTATAGGCTTCGAGACTTTCTGCCTTCTTATGTGTTTCCCATTTGATTCGAGGCTATAAACGACCTTAATACCATTTACTTATAGGCTTCGAGACTTTCTGCCTTCTTATGTTTTCCTCTTTGATTCGAGGATATAAACGACCTTAATACCATTCACTTATAGGCTTCGAGACTTTCTGCCTTCTTATGTGTTTCCTATTTGATTTTCTGCCTTCTTATGTGTTATAAACGACCTTAATACCATTCACTTATAGGCTTCGAGACTTTCTGCCTTCTTATGTGTTTCCCATTTGATTCAAGGATATAAACGACCTTAATGCCATTCACTTACAGGCTTCAAGACTTTCTGCCGTCTTATGTGTTTCCTTGAGAAGGCTGGTTTTAATCGCTAAAAAAAAAAGCCCTTGGGTAACCATGCCTGTTGCTTGAAAAAAAATATCATTCTTGACTATCTGAAGTGGCAAGCATCGAGCACAATGCCGGTTGCATGTTGCACAAGCAAACACTTCACGCCACGAGTACAAAGACTCGGTTCTTCGTTCGAAACCTTCACGAGACAAGAGCGGGCACATGTTCTGGAGAGGCGGAAGTCCCAGGACGCTCCCATCACTCCCCTTTCTCTAGAATTAAGGCTCTATGCTATCTGTAAAGCTCTTGTGCGTCGAGATATAAACGGAGCTCTCTCTCTCTCTCTCTCTCTCTCTCTCTCTCTCTCTCTCTCTCTCTCTCTCTCTCTCTCAAAGGCACACACGCATACACACACGCGCGGTATTAGTCGAGTAATAACCATAACAAATTTTTTGTTTAGGGTTTGCTCAAAAACATGTTCTATTTATACTTAGCATTTGCCCAGATTAAATAGAAACTCTCAAATGCATACTGACAAGTTTATATAGAAAAAAATTGCGACAGGAAATTTTCTATAAACCCGCAAACGTACGAGGTAGTCGCATTAGTGCCTCAAGATCTCAGAGAGAGAGAGAGAGAGAGAGAGAGAGAGAGAGAGAGAGAGAGAGAGAGAGAGAATCTTATTTCTTATTCATTCTGGGCTTACTCAAGCATAAATTAATTGTGAAAACTCAGGGCAGGTATTTTAAACCCTCCGCTCGTCTTTCTGTGTTAATATATCTTACGAAAGATTTCACCTCGTCGAGGCCCACCTTGTTTTGGTAGTGTACTTGCGTCTCTCTTTCTCTCTCCCCACCCTAGGTGCGTACAACCCACAATGCTGAAAAACTACACGTTAACAGTTAACTACTTGGTAACTAATTCAAGGCGCAGGGCAACAGAGGCATACTGGATTTCAGGAAACGACCCCATTCGACCTTTCTCGTCCCGTTTAAGCTAGACTCGCTACCATTGAGTTACGAGAGCGATTAGCTCCCGGGGGGTTGGAGATAACACTGTTATTTGTTGCCCTCATTAAAAACAGTGATGTTGGATCCGACTTCAGAATCAGGGACAAGGTCTCAGATCAATTTAGAATTATTCCCTGTATTGGGGTCGCTGAAATGACTGGTGTCTTTCAAAGCATCGTGGCTCATCGGAATCTAACTCGTGCTTAAATTTGTGCGCGGTTTGAGTTGTGATAGTTGAGTTAGAGTGAGGAAGACCACTTTCGGCTAAGTTACGATACAGAGTGGGTTGAGTTAGAGAACATCTGACACCAGTTCTAGGATTGTGGTGATTGGAAAGGAAAGTTTTTTGGTTTTGTTGGTCACATTCGAAGGTTTGAAACTAAGAATTTACACGCTTGATGCTACTTAGTTTCACTGGCCCTAGTGTAACAAGTAAGAAGGCCATGCTGTTATCCATCTTATTTGTGAAATGGAGAAGTGTGTAGCCTATATGGCTAGAGTTATTTGGGTGTGGGGTGCCTACAGTAACTGGGGAGTACTAGCGTTTAATTGGTCTAATTAGTATCACTTCACTCATAACATGTGCAGGGTCTGTATATCTCTTTTTAAACGAGTCCCAGTCTGCTATGATTCTGTCGATGTGGGCAGACAAAATTAGGTCGTCAGCGATGACTTCCAGGTCTTTCATTTGATACTTTATTGTCATATCTAGGTCAAGATAATGATCGAAATTTCGTTATTTATTCAAAGTGTATTTTCTTAATTTTGTTCCCGTTAACACTTGTCTTGTTTCCGTCTCGCCAACGGTACACTGTGTTATGTAGTTCATTTCGAAAAATGTGCAGTGTTCGGTGTTTCCTTATCATAAGGCCAATATGCACGAATCCTCAGCACATAAAGATATGAATTACTTTTGCGGGTTGTTATAAACATCGCCGATCTTTGTCATTTTGTGTAATGCTCCGTTAGCCAACACTTGAAGCGTTCGATTTGAAGTGAGACTATGAAGCAAGGCCCCAACAGGTCCACCTGTCCGTTTTTCTGTGACCTTGTTGCAGGGTATGAAGCCGTAAACGTTTTCGTAAGCCTTGGCGAAGTCAAGATGAATAGTGTCAGTTTCACTGCCTGATTATAGGACTCTGATTATAGGATGGTTGGCAAGCTGTGTGGCAGGGAGGAATTCGTTATCGGTTAGATGTTGTGACGGTTGCTTTCATTATGGTTTTCTCAGAGTTGAGGTGTTAGTGATATATTGTGGGACTATGTGATTTTGGGAGATGGCTCTCGGTGTTTGGCTGCATTGCTAAGCAAGTGGTTGCAATTCCATTTTTTCTACTGATTCTCGCCATAAGAGATGGATGTGTTTCTTGAATTCCTTTTACATTATTTTAGCAGCATTGCCGGGAAGTGGACGGGTGAATTGATTCTGAGAGAGTCGATATCGTTTTCAGTCGTTTCTCCAGTAACGTCAGTGTTTTGTAGCGTCGGAGATCATTACCACTAAGGTCGGAGAATGTAACTGGATCTTCTGTCATGTGGTTAGCGTCTGGGACCAGTCATGCAGTTGGGTATTGCCCTAATAGGCATTCACCAATCTGTTGTGGTGATGGTATAAGGGATCCATCCTCTGAAAGACCCAGTTCTCCCTCTACACTTTTTGATGTTTGCTTGCATGAGACTTTGTTTGATCTGCAGTGTTTCAGCTTATTCTAAGGGGGCGATTTGAGTTTGGCGGGTCGGCCTGCAAGTTTTTGATTCCTTTTCCTTGAAATAAGTTTCGATGGTCTCTCTGGATTGTGTGGCTTCGTTCTATCAGGGCTTTTCTTATATGTAGGATAGAATTTGTCTAGCGCTTAACGCACCTCTGATGTAATGTTTGAAGGATTTCAGTGTTTACTATCCATTTCAGGAACCGCGAGTCATCGTTTTTCTCAAATATCTTTCAAACTTATTGTTTGATCGAAATGGTACTTTGGTAATATGGTGTATTGTCAAATGGTGTTACTTAGGCGTTTACTCTTGACTTTTAAAGGCAAAGTCGCATGAGTCAGCAGGTCTAATCTACGCAATCGAACGTCCGCCATCCCCCATAGGCAGGATAGGCGGGGGCGGGTATGGGGAGGCCAGGTAAGTGGGTTGAGGGAGGATGGGGAGGGGGAGGGAGAGGGAGGGACGGGATGGGAAGAAAGGACGTTCAAAAACAGTTTGGCGACGCTTGGCAACACCATGTAAGTCAAGAGTAAACCCCTTAACTAAAACCATTTGACAATGCACTATATTACCAAAAATTAGCGGGAGGTGTCTTGTACACTGTGTCAAAGTACCATTTCGATCAAATAATTAGTTTGAAAGATATTTGAGAAAAACGATGACTTGCGGTCCCTGAAATGGAATGCAGTTTGCTTGCGCCTTGCCCAACAAGAATGAATGAACACTTGATTTCAACTCAGTTTGCCTTGTAGAGGTTGAATGCCTATACGGATTGAGGGGCGTTCTGGGTGGTATTGTGCGTGATGTTATCTTGAACATGAATGCTGCGTCAATTGTAATTAGGTAGTGATCAAAGATAGTTGAGGGTTGCTTTTAGAGATTGCTTTGTTTGTTCTTGTTATTTTGTACGTATAGCTGTTTCTATGATAAAAGATAACTTTTCCCTTGTGTCGGTCAGTGTGATTTGGCATGCTTGTCAGCATAGCTTCATGCCCCTTCATCCGGGTGACTCTCGTTGAAGACTGGGAATACAATATGATTATTTTTACAATCCACTTTTAGAATAGGAATTTTGCAATCCTCCCGTTGTTTGGCAGTAAGTAAATAGAAAGGAGTTGGAGCTTAGTTGTTCCTGTGTGCGAAGAGAGAGAGAGAGAGAGAGAGCTACATCACGTCTTGTAAGACAAGCAACCTTCATTCCAAACGCGTAGTGACGTCACGGATGTCTGAAGGGGAAGGGGATTGGGTGGGGGGGAGGTGGTAATTTATCCAATTGCTAATCCCTTTTGTAAACATCAGCTGTACCGAATCTATATCGAGAGGGACTTGCGGCCACATGGGCATGCATCGATTAGACCATTCTTCATATTACTCGGATCATATGCAAAGCGTTTTCTCCCCTGCGGACGTCCTCTTGTGGGTGTTTGTATGTTTGTTTAGACAATGGTTTGTTTACGAGAAGGAGCAGTCAAGCGTTTGTGTCTCAGTCTGACTGTTTGAATGCTCTTGGTCATGTACACGTAAACGAACAAATACGCTCAAGTGATCATCAATGCCTTTTTATGTTGAGGGGACAGCAAGCCATGTCTGCCCAAATAAAGCTCGGTCACTGAAAACAGTGGTTGCAGAGGATCATGATCAAATCCTCCTCTTCGTCATCATTTGTACTGCTGTTATTCCAGTTATTTGTCATGATAATAATTATAATCATAGCGTATAAAGCTAATTTAGTTATATCCATTTGTTTATTTTTGTGTGTAATAACGATAGTCTGTTGATGATGAACCTTATGTCTTGCCTTGCCGAATATGAAAGACGAAGTACCTTGGTCCTTGTCATCTCATCGTCCTTTCATCATTATCTCATCTCTGCTTGGGACTTCGTCATTTCCCTTTTATCATAATTTTTGCCTCTACTGC
The DNA here is from genome assembly GCF_040412425.1 of Macrobrachium rosenbergii. Classification (NCBI taxonomy): domain Eukaryota; kingdom Metazoa; phylum Arthropoda; class Malacostraca; order Decapoda; family Palaemonidae; genus Macrobrachium; species Macrobrachium rosenbergii. The sequence goes on from NC_089776.1 coordinate 16,296,512, forward strand.
CATCAGACTCCTAGTATTCTTCTGAAAAGTTTTATTCTCAAATCGACAAAATTTTTTCGATATAGTTTCAGTGTCATACCATGATTCATATAAACTTATTTTCGTATGCAATTTCAGTGTACTTGGTCTCCAAATATTATTCGGCCTGGCCACTGTTTGATTCGTCTTCTTTACTCATTCACTAAATTCAAACTTAATGAAACCTGTGCTGGAAATCATTGTTCCTAATTATTCGAAAGACTGAACATCATCAATAATTTTTCTTTGAATATTATTTCACTCTTGTGTTCATACTGTTGTCATCATGACTTCCACCTTTCATTATAAGAAATATAAAAAGGGCGAACAGCAAAGGTGACATTTCCCGTCATTCTGTTATTTACTACTCAAATTCACTTGAGAAGATTCTATAAGCATTAACTATGCATACTCTTTGTTCATGGATATTTTCAGTTAGCTTTGCTTATTTAATGTCAGTTCCGTAATGAAACAAAACCTTCCATAATGATGTTCTTTGGGCCCTGTACCTGTTAATTCCTTCGCATAATAATCAACAAAAGCATGAGAGCAGAATTTTGATATACTATATACTGCTACCCGAAAATTTTTAACTCAGCTATTTAATTTAAGAAACTCCTGCGTATTCTAAATCACTCTAGGCGTTTTATCAAATTATTTTAGTTCAACCTATTGAGAATAAGCATACTGGACATTTCATTACAACTAATGTCACTACAGTTACCACGTACAGTTATGTTATCTCTCGTAGATCCTTTTGCTATCAATTCCAATTCCCAATCGTCAGGCTTTGTTCCCTCATTGGATATTCCACAAAGCAGTCTACAGTAGTTAGTATGTAAGGTGTCATTTGATTTTCAGCCAAAATCCTGTGTGTGGTGATTCCATCATCGCCCGGTGCTTTCCATCGCCTCTAAGTTTCTATACTGCTTATTCCACTTTAAGAAAAAATAAAAAACAGTGACTTTACTCATTAGCGCATTCATTTCTCTCTCGGCTTCTGATATAAAATTCAAATGATCTCCCTCTCATTACCTGTTCGTTATCACACAGAAATATTCGGCCGAGCGTTGTTTTCCCTCTTCTGATGTTATTATTTTCCCATCCCTTTTCACTGGTATTTTATTCTTTTTCTTTTCACCCCTGAATATTCATTATTAATTCTCGGCTACCCAACACCAGTGCATTCCCAGAACACTTATAGTTTTGTCAGCATCGTTAGCCTGTTTTCCAGATATTCTCTCGTGTCTCTTCTTGATCTTTTTCCAGATATTCTCTCTTATCTCTTCTTGATTTTTATTTACCATTGGTTTTGTGTATTTTGTGTTGTATCGAAGGTCTCATCCAATATCCAAGGTTTCTTCCTTTTTAAAACACATCCTAGCATATTAATCCAGCTCTCATTGATTGCCTGCTCCTCCTCACATATGATTTTTTAGAACTAAAAATATATTTCAACACTGAATTGCAGAAATTTACTCCATGTCCATCCTGGAGAAGCCTTATTGTATTAAACCTAGATACCGTGTGAACTTTTTTGTCGGATGCCGTTTTTCTTTCCAGTCGCCATCTCAACTTGGAGTGTGGAAATGAGAAATCGGTGGTGATAATTATTAAAATATTCCCCTTTGTATTTTTTTCTGCTCTCTCTCTCTTTATTTTGACTTGCTTTTGTTTTGTGGGTGCTCTCTTTTTACCAGACCTGACTCTAAATTAATATTAAGCTTATTTTATTGTTCTTGTTGTTTTCCCCTCCTTTGTTTGTTGCATCTGCCGTCAGTCATGACAGCCCCGTCCTGAGTATCTCTCTCCCACTTACAATGGCGACTCAGGGCGGCTCTGTTTTGGCTGGCGGGGTTATTAATTATTATATCATAAAAAAAAATAATCTTTTTTTTTTTTTTCTTTAGTGGGGAGGTGTCACGTTATGATGGTTTTGCGGAACTATATGGATATTTTTTGTTTTGATATATATATGCGGCGGGGCAGCAGCAGGCAGTTTTTTTTGGAGTCGACGTTGGTCGAGTTTTTGAGCATATATATATAGGTGGAGTGTATATATCGTACCATGTATGTATTGTATGTGTGTGTGTGTTTGTCCCGTTGCAATTGTCGTGCTTCTTTTTTTAAAGCTACTTTATTTTGGCTTTGTTTTGTTCATGCTTTTTTTATTTTACTCCTGACTCACTTGTAAATATTTGAAAATAAATTAATATTAAGCTTATTTTATTGTTCCCCTCACACATACAGCAAAAAAGAATATATTATATATATATATATATATATATTATATATATATATATATATATATATATAAACATATATATATATATATATATATATATATATATATATATATATATATATATACATATATATATATGTGTATATATAAACATACACACTATATCGCGCAACATTTCTCTCTCTCCTGTTTGAAGCCAACAAACTTAAAAATAACACATGATTTTTTTTTTTTTTTTTTTTTTTGAATACCCCTTTTCATCTCATAAGACGTTCTCATATCTTTATTATCATTTGACATGAACTGCGGATGTATCGTTGTGTAAATCTGATTGGGAAGTCCCGTATAATTAGCCTTAATTGCGACAATGGTCGGCCCCGCCCGCATAATTTCGTTAAAAATGTCCAGGGTGTGTGTTCCACTTCCTTTTGAGGCTCCCGAGTTAACGCTGGCTCTTGTCTGAAAATTTGGTGTAACATTTAGGAATGAGAAAGCTTGCTCTGAGATTTTTCATTCAGATGGAGATTGCCGGTTTCTTTTCCTTTTAAGACTTAAATTACCTTCGGTTCTCGTGCCTCGAAATTGGGGCGCTAATAAAATGAGACATTATACATTCGACGATAGAATTGTGGGGATAGAATATGTCAGTGAGTTTGCTCCTCTTCCCTTCGGGAATACGTTCAGGAACCAGGGCTTGTTTTGTTGTTCATTCGCAGCTGAACGCACCGACGTTTCTTTCTTTTCGCTTAATAAACGAGTTCCTGTCTCCCTACGCTATGACGGGCAATAAAAGTTCCCTTTAATTGAGTTAACTTCCTTTAGTAAATGTTATTAGAGGAAGATCTCTACATTTATGATGCGAATTTTGAAATACGCTTATGAGAATGATGCCCGGCAGTCTTCCATAGAATAAAGTGTATAGAAAGGATCGAACAGAGGAAGGAAGAAATGAGTAAAACTTAGTGCCTATAATCATATACACACACTTAGCATAACATAATTCCCTTTGGTTGTGGGCTATTCCCAAGGTAAAGAGAAGTCTGTTTAGGGGTATTTGTTGCATAATATGTGAGAGTATAAAAATTTAATGTGCTATTTAATGAGAAAAAATTATATATAAATATATATACACACGCATACATACACACATACGTGTGTGTATGCGTGGGTGCAAGAATACATGCTTCAGTAAATTTTACATAGAAAAGAATAACATATTTAATAAGAAGTCATGTCGGTGCGTACTAAGAAATAACTGGCAAGACATCGGAATTTTACGGAAGCCTTAAACGAGTTGCCATTTGAAAATCGGAAGTTGCGGAACCGGAAGCTTAGTGTCTGTCAGTTTGGTGACGCGCATAAATAACGATGCTGTTTGATGAGTGGCGGTTTGTGAACAGTGTCATTTGTATTTTTTTTTTTTTTTTTTTTTTTGTAAGGGGATGAGCCTTATGAAGATGACAGTTGTGATTAATATTAATAATGATTTATTTGAGTTTAAGGGTATGTATAGTAATCAGTAAAAAAAATACTTTAGCAAGATTGTGCTGATGATGTCGTTCTCCAGGGATGCTCAGGTAAATTTCAAGTATAAAGAATATCATGCATAATAATAATAATAATAATAATAATAATAATAATAATAATAATAATAATAATAATAATGGTGATGACGTTGATGTTACAAAGTAATCTTCTATAATGATAAAAAACGAGAGGATCTGATATTGTTTGTCCTCCCCCGGGTGACAGTAGGGGAGACATGACAAAGCCACTCACCCTCTGCAAACCGGTTTGTCCGCCCCGGTTGGGGCGGGATATATATGGAAACGGGAGGGTTGGGGAGACATCTACCATCCTCCTGAAAAACTGTGGCAGGGTAGGTAGGGAATCGGGCGGGTAGGCGCTTCATCAGCCCTGGGTTTGCTCGTGTAAACAATAGTATGCTGAGAGGTCTATTAGTGTTCGTTTCTCGTTTAATTGAAGAATTTCTGTGAAAATATCCTCCTTCTCAGAATGTTTTCCATTTTTTTCATACCTCCTACTCCCCAGAATTTTTGTGCAAAGGAAAATTGAATTATAAAGGTAACATGATAAGTGAATGACTGTTTTTATGCCGGATATTATTAAGATCATTATTGTTCTTTTCATTGTTATTTTCTTTGTGTTTTGTCTCAGTAATAAGAATGATAATGTCGCAAGCAGAAAATTGTTTCGTGCTTTTTTGTTATGGTTGAAAGACTTACGGTTGTTTATACATTTGCATAATTGTAATTATAACGACAGGCGGAAGCTTTTGTTCTCTTAATTACAAATATACACATGTATTAAAACTGGATCTTTTAACCAATAATAAATAATAATAATAATAATAATAATAATAATAATAATAATAATAATAATAATGATAATAATAATAATAATAATGGCAGTTGCACAAGAAAAGGCAAGAGCATTAGATGACATGTACGAAGAGCTGGAAACACCTGAGAGGGCGAGAAAAATTCACAGAATTGCAAAGTCGAGGGACAAGAACACCAAATACTACTCCCACAAAAAACAGGTTAAGGATGTTAATGGAATGGTTTTATGCAACGAGGATAAGATAAAGAAGAGGTGAAAAGAATATTATGAACACCTTTTAAATGGAGAAAATCTTAGAAAATATTTTGAAGATGGATTCCAGAACCTTGGTATGACACATACTATTAGCAGGAAGGAAGAAGGCACCAAAGAGGATGAAAAATGGTAAAGCAATAGGACCAGATGGAATTCCTGCAGAGGTGTTGAAGAGCCTAGGCGAAGAAGGAATAGACATGCTGTGGGACCTATAGCAAAGAATATGTACAGTCATGAAAAGATACCAAAAGAATGGAGAGAAAGCTTTATTGTGCCTATCTTGAAAGAGAAGGGTGACATCCAGGACTGTGCAAACTACAGAGGAATAAAGCTAATGTCTCACACCATGAAAATCTGGGAAAGAATAATGGATCAAAGAATTAGAGAAGACATTAGTAGGTGAAGAATAGTTTGGTTTCATGCCAGGAAGAGGAACTACAGATGCTTTGTTTGCCCTCCGACAGATGATGGAAAAACACCGGGAAAAGCAGAAAGGACTGCGCATAGTATTCATAGATCTGGAAAAGGCATATGATAGAGTCCAACGCCAAGAGGTTTGGGGTGTATGCGAGTAAAGTGAACACCGGAGAGGTGTGTGAGATTGGTCCAAGATATGTATGAAGGAGCAAAAAAGCAGGTTAGAAGCAGTGTTGGGTTAACTGAATGGATACCAGTAAGAGTTGGTTTACATCAAGGATCTGCTCTAAGTCCACATCTTTTTGACCTGACAATGGATGTGCTATCTCAAGGAATAAGAGCTCAGTCCCCCGGGTGCATGTTGTTTGCTGATGACATCGTGTTATGCAGCAGCAACAGGAGCAGTGGAGGAAGGTACTGGAAGACAGAGGATTAAAGATCAGTAGGAAGAAGTATGCAAGGGACAAAGTTGAACCGAGTAGAAAAATTTAGGTATCTTAGTTCAACAGTGGCTGATGATGGAAATTTGGATGCAGATAACACACACAGTGCAGGGTGTATGGAAAAATTGGAGAAAGATGTCAGGTGTCTTGTGCGACGGCAGAATCAACATAAAGGATAAAGGAAGAGTTATAAGGCAGTAGTGAGACCAGCTTTGATGTATGGAGCAGAAACATGGCCGGTAAAGAGAGTGCAAGAGAAGAAATGGGATGCGGTAGAGATGAAAATGCTCAGGTGGATGTGTGGAGTAACAAAAATGGACAGATAAAAAAATGAAAGAATAAGAAGAACCACTAAAGTCGTAGAACTATCAAAGAAGGCCCAGGAAAGAGGACTGCAGTGGTGTGGCCATGTGATGAGAAGGGATGAGACATAATATGTAGGGAGGAGAGTGATGCGGTTGGAGGTGCCTGGTGGGAGAACAAGAGGAAGACCGAAGAAGCGAAGGTGGATGGATGTAGTTAGAGAAGACCCGAGAGACAGACAATTGTCAGAGGACGATGTGTTTGACCGAGCCAGGTGGAGGAAAGCTGTCAGAAACATCGACCCCACATACAAGTGGGAAAAGATGAGAAAAAATTATATAAATTATATATATATATATATATATATATATATATATATATATATATATATATATATATATATATATATATATATATATAATGCATCTTTATTCCAGGTTGGGTTTCTTTACAGTAGAATTTTGATATTATATCAGCAGGCACAGTAGAGTCAAAAATAGCGAAATACAACGGATTATTACTTAGAGTTTCAAATAAAGTGCTTACAGTATGTAATTCTTAAATTACACATACAGTACAGTAGGAGCGATAACGTCGATTCAAAAGACACGATATGAATCCAACAGAAAGAACGGTAGCGTAGCGAATGCCGCCAGTCAGACACGAACGCAATGCGGAAGGAGAATGAACGTTTTGAAGGCAAACAGGACTATTTTTTCAAGATACAATGCGAAAAGGAGACTACTGTGTTAGTGACATGATGAATTAGCCTTCAACGTCCGGTTCAGTTTTTAAATTTTTTTGAAACACATCGAGATAAAGGGAACCCCTCTGGCTCATAAAGATAAATAAATCTATTAGCATCTTGTTTATTTTTTTCCACTTTTCAAAGTACAACTAGGTGAAAGAATCCTATGCTTCAGTGGGATAATAAATAAGCCTTCAGCGTCTGAGCTGCGGACAAATTAGTTGCGGAAAGACGGCTAGAAAGAGTTAAAAAAAAAAAAAAAGAAGAATCTCGCGAGAAACGATAAATCATCTCGGGAGAAGTGTTAACAAAGCAAAGGGGATCTGAGAGCCAACGTTGTTTTCCTGGCAGTTAATACTTGACTGATAAAGGCAAATGAGGAGGGGAGGGGAGGAGAGACCGATAAAACGGGGAAGGAAGGGGGAAGACATAAAATAGGAACGAGGATGAAAAGGGGACAATAGTGGTAAACTGAAAGTCCCGAGAGAAAGTAGAGTAAAATGGAAAGAAGTGGGAGGGAGGGGCAAAATGATAAAATGGAATGGAGGGAGGAGGCAGACAGCTGAAATGTGAATGATGGGAAGAAGAAAGATCGATAAAAAGGACGAGAGACGAACCGGTCCAAGAACCGGGTGAACACTATCCAGCCAGAAGTCCAAAGATGATGAAAATCCTGTCTGTCCTCGTCTGCGTAGCAGGCCGCTTTTCCGTCCTCTTTGGCGGATGGGCCGGGCTATAGCGTTTTGGCTGCTTCTTCATCAATGTCTGATGTTATTTATAGCCATTAAAGACCCATTAGGGCACCTAAGGAGAACAAGAGGCCCATATCACTTTCGTGTAATCACGTGTTCACTCCCTTAATACGTTACAATTTTTTGCCGAGAGCGATTACTTTTTGTCGTGAGTGGAAAGATGTATGGGTCGCTATCTGATATAAATCACTAACTAGCAACTACTTACGAGTCTGATGTTGCTGCCTTTGGGGTCTTGAATTAACAAACAGGGTGATATGTTGCGAGTTAATAGAAAGACCATTGTCTAATTCTTCATGAAAAGAACCTTTGTCTTGTTTATTTCTGTTTTTTTGCCTCTGCTCATGTAATTGCTCAACCCCCTGAAGTTCGTATTCAAATGGCTTCACGTCATGTTGTGCAGATCTTTCTCGTTTTCTGAATATTGTTGATCAGGTTTGGGTGATTAATGCATCTAGTGATTGGTTGCCAAATATATCAAAAAATCATTCAGTCAGAATCGACGTATCTTCAAATTGCTTAATCCAGTGACCCCCTCTCCCTCATTCACCTTCAAGTACCGAGTAAGACAATGAATCTTGGTTGAAACAAACCGATACCGATCAACCAAACCGAATCTGAGTAAAACAACCGTTAAATTGTCTCCTGTACATCTGGACTGCTTTCAGACATGAAGAGAGGCGACGTTTCCTGTGGGTTCTGGTAAAACTCATCAAATTTAGACGGAAAAGTCGATGCGATTGCCAGCGCTCCAGAATATCACCTTTCAAGCAGATAGCAGGTTTATGGAGTCCTCCGAGTAGATTTTAATGGCTTCATCATCAATCACTTTTTCCCTCCCTCTGTTTGTTGTGTGTGACACAAGCAAGTGACTGAACTCGTCTCGTGTTAGTGTTGGGAGAGTCCCAAGCAAGCAACTCTCTCTCTCTCTCTCTCTCTCTCTCTCTCTCTCTCTCTCTCTCCTTTCCTCGGATGGACCTCAAGTAAGCAAGTGCGATCCTTATCAAGAAGTTTTATGATGTAAGGCTAGCACCTGTTATTACACGAGATAAAAGCTGGGACAAGACTATCGTCTTTCTCTCTCTCTCGCTCTCTCTCTCTCTCTCTCTCTCTCTCTCTCTTCTCTCTCTCTTTCGCGCGCGCGCGCGTTTAGCGAATCAGTTAAAGCCTCGTTTGCATGATCTTGCATTTTCTCCCTCTTGCGTTTGGAAAAAGGGGTCTCTCTTCTGCCTTCACGGCTGTTTCACAACTCTGCACTACAAGGGGGTTCTCCATGTTATTACTGAGCAGTGAGAGGATGAATACTGCTGTGACTTCTGTACTGTTCTGCTTAAATGTCATCCATCTCAGCGTTTTTATTACTGCGCTGATTATTATTTAGCAAGTTTTAGGCTGCTGATGAAACTCATGCCTTTTAGTTTTCTGCAAAAGAAAGCTATTGAGATGGCTATTTGTCTGTCCGTCCGCACTTTTTCTGTCCGCCCTCAGATCTTACTAAGGCTAGAGGGATGCAAATTGGTATGTTGATCACCCACCCACCAATCATCAAACATAGCAAATTGCAGCCCTCTAGCTTCAGTAGTTTTTATCTTATTTAAGGTTAAAGTTAGCCATAATCGTGAGTCTGGCACCACGCTTTAGGTACCAACAACACAGGCCACCACTGGGCCATGGCTGAGTTTCATGGGTCGCGGCTAAGAGTTTCATACGGCATTATACTCTGTACAGAAAACTCGATTGCGCCGAAGGGACTTCGGCGCATTTTATACTAGTTTCTCTTGTTTTGGTTTCTTCAACGTGAATAAATTTCATCTACTGAATAACAATAATCATATATAAAAGGCTTATTGAATTTGTCCTATTTGTGATTTGTGTGTTCATTACACGAGTCAGATTCTTCTTCTGGCCTCGCTGAATTCGTTCACATAGTCTGGCTGGCACGGAGTTGCCTGTAAATGAAGTTTTACTTTTTATTATGTAATATTTCTCTCTCTCTCTCTCTCTCTCTCTCTCTCTCTCTCTCTCTCTCTCTCTCTCTCTCTCTCTCTCTTTAAGTTTTGTCAGTCATTCAAGTCTCTTTATTTTTCTCTCACTCTGGACGACAACAAAGGAATTCAACCAGTGCACTTCAGTGCAATGAAAGGCTTCTTTGCGGGCTCCCCCCTGGATGTGATCAAATGCAGGAACATCTTTGGTCTTTCTACGGTACTGCCAACACGGAGGATTTGTTTACAATGTGCACTCTTCTTCTTCTGGCGCTCAGGACAGAAGGTCCGTCTTTTGGACAGTGGAAGTCTGTATTTGATTCATGAAAGACAACTGGCGCAGATTTACTCTCTCTCTCTCTCTCTCTCTCTCTCTGACAGAGGACGGTGTTATACACAAGTTTGATACATCGGTTGAAAACCTTTTAAAGCTGGTTTTGTAACTTATATTTCGACCAGTATGAACACGGAACATTAAATAATAAATACTTGAAATTAAATGTTGCCGCTCTTGAAAAAACTAATTTTTACCATAACGTTTAAATTTCAGATTGCACAGAACACTCGGTTTTCACCTTTTCGTTAACTCTATAGGCTGCTTTTAGATCAAGGGAAGATTTTTCTTCCACTTTGACTGTGTTTTTCTTTATTGTTATGATTATATTTATTTTGTTGTCTGTTTCCGTAGTTATCCAGTCTGAAAATATAGTGACTATTTCCGAAAAAGTGACTACAACCAGAAAGTAAACAAAAATACAAATACTGTATACACAAATATATATGTATACATATAATGGATGTATGTATATATATGGTGTAAATTATTCCTAAGGTACAATGAATTGAAAATGAACATGATTTACAACTTAATATTTGTGAAGATATATATATATATATATATATATATATATATATATATATATATATATATATATATATATATATTTTCATACCACGATGTCAATATGAGATATATGTAGCCTATATATATATAATATATATTGGCATATATATATATATATATATATAAATATATATAAAATATGTTGAATAAACTTTTATTAATGTAGTGGGAACGTGTTCTTTTGTTGTCGTAAGACTTTCGTTATTTAGTTAAATAAAAACGTCTTCTCGCCATTTAGACATCTCCCGATGTTTTCGGCCACGGGATAGAGATAATGGCCTGGGTTTACAGCGTCAGGACCTTTATGTCTTTTTTTTATATATATATATATTTGTTCCTTGTTCCTTCCTATCTGCAACTTGCTTGCTAAAAATGGTTGGTTTATTTTTCATTCTGTGTACCTCTTTTCCTTTTCTTTTCTTTTTATCCTTTTAGTAGTTTCATTAGATAAACAGTAATTTTATGCTCAAGAGGATGGTTTAGTTTTCTTCTTTTAGAAAACACACACACACACACTTGTATATTTGTGTCTGTCTCTGTCTGTACGTGAGTTCGCACGCGCGCATGTATATGTGTATGCACGTGCATAATGTGTCAGGGGTGCACGTATGTGTTGTGTATGAACACAGTCATACACTGTATACTAGCCATTAGCAAGCTCATTCCATGTCTTAGGGACGCGTGTGTAAGTACCCCGAAATATGGAAGTCGTTACCGAAAGTACGAAAAAAAGAGAAAATCATTATAATTTCCTAACTCGTCTTGAGGGAGATTATACATCAGTGTTGGCGATAAACGTGGCAATAATTTTATTTTGTAACTCGCAACGCGCTGAATATATAGTCATGTGACTCTCCAGCGCTGACCGGCCCTTATTATTCAATTGGGGGGGTTTTGCGAAGGCTGTGATTACGCTGTCCCCTGTCAAGACAGATTTTGTCAGCCGACTTGCCTTCGCTGTTCGGTGACTTGTCGCTTTTGATGTTGCTGTTATTGTCCTTGTTGTTGTTGTTGTTTTGTTGTTGTTTTCATTGGGAATGTTCTTTTTCCTAAGTAGCGTTCGTTGCTCGGTTGAATTTGCTGTTTTTGTTTTTGTTGCTGTCGTTAGTTTTTTTTTTTATTTTTAATGTTTTTCGTTAAGGTTGAAATATTTTTGTTGTCGCTGCTGAATGTTGTTCATTTGGGAACGCTGTCTTCCAGTTAAGAACTAGTCTCTCTCTCTCTCTCTCTCTCTCTCTCTCTCTCTCTCTCTCTCTCTCTCTCTCTCTCTCTCTCTGCATCTATTTGTATGGGTACTATTTTTTATTTATTTGACATCCCGCTGTTCTCCATCATTTTCTTTCTGTTTTCTATGGACGTTTTTCTTTTATTTTTTTGAAGCAGGAAACGAGTACTGGATGTAGTGGTTGTTTGTAATTATGTTTAAAAGGATACTTCCCACGGTGGCCTTGCCTCATTGTGCCTGACGATCTAGAACTTCATCGTGCTTGCCGTGTCTTGCATGCAATTCACAATCGGCATTCATATGTTGCATGTTTCGGTGTCGGTTTCTTTTCTGTCCTGGCAAACTCTGGAATGATCTGTTTCATTTACCATGAATACCAATTGGCATTTTACTTTGCTATTCCTCTGATCTTCGAAACTCTTCTGTCAGTTGTTTTCCTGTCCCCTCCGACTGTATTAAAAAATATTTTTTATATTTTCCCATTTATATATATGTTCAGATATCCCAAGTGAACTGTCACTCTCCTTGCGCCGATTGATTGATTAAAAGCTCTGGCGCCCGAAATTGCACGGAATCAGTGTTGGTTACAGGGTGCCACGATGATACGTGCCAGGTCCCCAGTCGGAGACCACCCGGAATCGTGGCCACTTAACAGCTTACAATCTAGATGCGTCTGTTGTTGATGAACGAGAGAGAGAGAGAGAGAGAGAGAGAGAGAGAGAGAGAGAGAGAGAGAGAGAGAGAGAGAGAGAGGATCTCTCCTCTGCTACCCAACACTTAACCCGCTATGCACAAAGAAAGGGAGAAAGAGAGAGAAACAAAGGAAGAGAGATTTCAGCTCTTTACAGCCTGCACGCAAGGAAGCAAACCAACAAAGAAAGAAGGTTACTCGTTGTTGGAATCAAGACTTGATTTTTTAATTATTTTGTGGGGAGAGTTAAATGTACGTCTATATTGATTTGTACCTTCTTCCAAAATGTCCAAGTTTAGTACAATCGAGGTTTAAGAGTAAGGTGTCTACAAGGGTCAAAGAAGTTATAATGAAGAAAATCTTTCATAAAGAATCAAGCTGCCTGTGTAAAATGAATCTTACAAGTATTAGAAGATTAGCTTTGTGTTTTAAAAATAGCACTTCTTTAAGGGTAAAAAGAGATTCTTCATAATTTAAAAAAGAAAATGCAGTTGCTATACTAAAAGCTCCATATAGTTAAGAATAGTGATTTTCGACTTGAAAAGGATGCCATTATTCGTTGATAGTATGGGTGTTTTTGTTAAAAAATGTCTTTGGATTAAGGCAAATCATCTTTTGGAGTAAAACGACGCATCTTTGAGTCAGAAAAGGCAATAGACTTAAGGGTTGAGATAAGAGTTTTCTGTGTGTTAAAGCATGTCTAGATTTTTGTCTTTACTAACGCAAAGATGCATATTTCTACTCCAAAGGATGATTTGCCTTAATCCTCATATATTTTTTTTTAACACAAAGATCCACATTATTAACGAATAATGGCATAATTTTAAACCCAAAATCATTATAATTAACTATATGGTGCTTTTAGAGTAACAACTAAGATTCGTGCAAGTGTCTAAAAGAATCCGTTTTTGAACATAATAAATTTTGTGTTAAATCTTTAGCTATCAGTTGAGGTCAACAGTGGAGCCTTTGTTTGCCAAATGCTGACTCTTCGGGCATCAGTGTGACACACTGTGGCTTGCTCCAGACGCCTGAGTTTTGTCGCAGTTTTTTCGGAGTGGCGTCTGACATTCACTGTTGGCCACCCATTCAAGTGCTAACCAGACTTAGCGATTAGGAACTGACTGCGGTTAACAAGATAGAAGGTATTGCTACTGTTAAAATGAAGATTTGAGGAAGATTCTTTAATTCGATAGAGAAAAGGAGCCCATCGTTCAGACAGGATTCCTGAGATACTTTGATATGTTACAAACTGCGACTAAGTAATGTCAGCTATTAATGAGGTTGATATATGATATTAGAGGTATCACTTTTGCCAATTATCAAGCCTCTCTCTCTCTCTCTCTCTCTCTCTCTCTCTCTCTCTCTCTCTCTCTCTCTCTCTCTCTCTCTCTAGAAGATATTATAATCGCATTTCCAAATAGTTATAGTCACGTCATCAAGATATTTAATCAGCAAGCCTTCTCACGTGGCGGACATATACAGAGGAGAGTACTACTTCGTATACTCAAGTAAACCTATAATTAAATATCAGAATATCATCAAGGGCCTTTAGTATTCAAAAGCAAAGGCCTGTAGTGCTCTTCATCCCTCATTTCTTCAGAAAGTAAGAAAAAAAAAGCTATTGTGTGGCTAAACCTGAAAAAAAGGCTTTCTGTGTCTTTGAAAAATCCCTGATTGGTCAAGTAAACTCAGTATTAGCGATTAAATAAGGTTTCCTGTTGCAAACGAACCTATATCGCTTTCCCTACCGGGATCTACCGCTGGACTCTTGCTAGGGACCACACACTTACATTATACTCAATATTGGCGATTAAATAGGGTTTCCTGTTGCCAACGAACCTATATCGCTTTTCCTACTGGGATCTACCGCTGGACTCTTGCTAGGGACCACACACTTACATTTTATATATAATATATATATATATATATATATATATATATATATATATATATATATATATATATATATATATATATATATATATATGTATATATATACATATATATATATATATATATATATATATATATATATATATATATATATATATATATATATATATATATATATATAGTATATATATATCGGATTTGATAAATCAACCGCTCCTGTAATATAACTGCTGAACACAAGAATACCTTCTATGCCATATTTCGAGTATCGGCCTGAGAGGCACTCGTCACTGCGTATCTTACTTGTAAACGGAGAGCTAATGGGATATCTTGACGTTTATAGGTATGTACAGTACCTCACTTTATATGCCGAGCCTGGACCACTTTAGGGCGTTTTATGTTTCTTAGTCTGTAGGAGTGTGTTTGTGTATAAACGCCTGCTCGCATAGTTATGATTTTATGAAGGCTACCGAGTATTAGTAGATTGTTTAGGTAATACGTGCATTCTTCCTAAATATCGCATTATGCAAGTTGCAAGATTTATATGCGTGTGTATACGTATATGTGTGCTTGCCAAAACACACAGCGCCGATGTGACTAGCCTATATTTACAATACGTCATAAAAGTCGCATTAAGGAAGATGAAGAAATATGCGTGTTTGTACACGTGCATGGGTATGAATATGCGCACGAGATAAGCGCGTTGCAGTCGGTTAATAAGACTATTCTCAAGAAGGCCGCAAGCAAGAGGGAAAGAGAACCCAAACAGAAATGTGGAGGTTTAGTTCATTATTTTGTTGTCGTCACGGTTCATTTTAATCTCCCCTTTTCGGTCATAAGGATCGGATCGCTATAAACGTCAGGCAACAGGATCCGATGGCCATTAAAGAAGGGAGTTCTAACCCTTCTGCGCTAATGAATGGAGTTCTAAACGTCAGCCAAGGCGTCAAGTTTTACATCAAGTAGCAACGGGGGCGTTCATTTTCAATTAATGTACTGCGCAAGGTGAAGCTACTACGCACACACGGCCATGTCTCACAGCGAGGTCTGGCCTCTTTTAACATCTTGAAGCCACACTTAGACCAAGTAGTGTCAACACGGGGGTGAAGATGAGGTCGTCCACGCTCGTGCGTATGTGATTTCGCCTTAACGAACGTGCGAGACCAAAATGTTTCATTGAGATAGCTAAAGATTTTTGGCAAGGTGATGCTAACCTGGTTGCGAGTTGTTGAGAAATTCTAAGAATTGTTGTTGAGTGACATCGCCTCCAGCTCATTACGCTAACATGCTTCCTTCCTGGTTAAGCTTCACCTTCAGCTTTTTTCCTTTTCTTCGAACCGGGCTGAAATAGGGCTGTTTGTTACCTGTTCCACTGAATTAAAAAAAAAAAGCCTGCGACATGAAAATTTCATTAATGACCATAGATTATATTATATTTTAAAAATGATATTTGAGGTTTCAATTTTAAATCTATCGGTTTCGGGATGGAGAGACTGAAGATCCCCCAACACCAAAAAGGAAAAGTAATGTTTCAAACCGTTCATCTCACGATGCAAAACGCCTTGTGTTTCTGTTAGTTTATTTCTGTGTTGCTCTGTGCGTGTGACAGTGACCATCTTGTAGTATTGAACTTAACGGTTGGACGTGCTTTCGTCCACTCCGGGGTCTGCCTCACACACCACATGTCCCAGACAAGTATGAAGAATGATGATATTTTGGTCCGAGCTTCGGGACAGTACGTGGCATCGCAGTATTGGGAACTGGCTCCTTGATCATTATATATTGACACGCTTATCTTTGAATTATCATAATGAAGAGTTAGAGACATGCATGGTTGCCCATACCAAGCCCGGTCACTTGGCGAAAAATGTGTCAAGGACTATCTTGAGTGATAGCCAAACCGCTTTTTAAAATGGCAGGTTAAATATTTTAAGAAACCCAGTGGAAATAAGAAAATTTCCCATTCCGGAAGTAAATGAATCGTATGATGGACTGATCAAACAGTTTTGGTCTCGTGCTCAGATCTTGTAGGACAGCTAATTGTTAGTTCTATTACTCGCTCAGAAACTATTTGTTCTTTCGGATGAATCTGTAATAGAGTGTTTTCTGATGCCAAGCGCTATTTCTTGTCCCATATTATTTTATTGTACATTTGTGTATTTCCATCTCCTCTTTTCATAGTTATTACACGGCTGTTCCTTATTTGTATATCGACGGGCAGGCATACAGTATACTGTATGCCTGCCCGTCGATTTTAGCAAGCAGATATGTCCACAACACATTACATTTTCAGAGAGACCATTTCTTGGGACTCTTTTAATATATTCACAAATCTAATTCCCATAAGTAGAAATCTTCACATCTTATCCCCCGCTTTGGCTGGAGTAAGGAGCGGCTCTCTAGGTCATTGCTTGGAGATGCTTTGCCCTTTTGGAAGCGACAGGCGTCCTTGAGAATATCACTAATGTTTGAAGTGAGGCCATCGCCTCCCATGCTATGTCCAGCAGATGTGGAAACAATGCGGAAACGAGGTGTGCATGGGAACCATAAAAATTCTAATGTTGCCATGTCGGATTGGGAACCTGATACTTCCCAGCTTCAAGTCGAGGTCCACCACTAAGGTTGTTGTTCTTCCATTGGCATGGATTGGTGGATTACCAAATGTCATATTTTCAAGCCTTGTAGGATTTCCGAATGCCCATCGTAGAGCAACATCATCATCAAGAAAAATGATCCTAGCAAACACCAGTATTCGTCGCACTTACATCTTCATCATTCCACTGATAGATCTCTTATGGAGGTGAACAAGGATAAATGTCACATCTGTGAACTGAATTCACACCCCTAAGCAATTCCTTACACACTCATGCGTAACACACCAAGTTGCTTATCTTTCCCCTTATTCCCCTTTTGCTTTTCAGAATATATATATATATATATATATATATATATATATATATATATATATATATATATATATATATATATATATATATATATATATATATAATGTGTGTGTGTGTGTGTGTGAAAATTGGAGTTAAATTTCTGTTACTAAAGCGCGCCATTCTTTCCATCGTGATAATTAGACAAAATTATCACTTGGTTAAAGATGAATATAATCTTTCACTGTTATATTGTCAAAGATAAATCTCT
Source organism: Macrobrachium rosenbergii (assembly GCF_040412425.1). Classification (NCBI taxonomy): domain Eukaryota; kingdom Metazoa; phylum Arthropoda; class Malacostraca; order Decapoda; family Palaemonidae; genus Macrobrachium; species Macrobrachium rosenbergii. The sequence goes on from NC_089776.1 coordinate 16,313,914, forward strand.
TAAGCTATGTTCTCTTTAATCTTATAAGAATCAACAATAGGTTTCAGGTAAGCATGTTCGAAGTAAAGCCCAGTGGTAGTTTCACATTTGTTTATTCCTTTGGAGTTATAAATCCGTATTCTGTTTGGTGGATAAGAGTACCTTACCTGACACTTGATATCAGGATCCAATGAAAGTTTTCCGGTGAAAGTTAAGTTTTTTTTTTCCAGAGAATTTGCAGGATGGTTTTTAGAGTTAGTGCCTCAAGTAGTGCGGCTTTCCTGATTTGCAGAGCATGTCAGCATCCGCATCCTTTTGATGTGCCTCACACTTCACAGTATTGGAAAACTTTCATTCCCTTCAGGAAAAGTTGTCGGGTAGTCTACCTTGTAGTGTTCTCTTCTCTTAAAAAAATATAGGAGAGTGTCTTACAGGGTTCCCTTCTCTTGGAAAGTGTCGGACACCCTTCCAGGCAGTGTTCTCTATCTCGGAAACTGTCAGTCTCTGGTAGTGTTCGCTTCTCAAAAAACTGTCGGAATCCTCCTAGCAGTTCTTCCTTTGTATAAAACCTGTAGAACTGTCTCCTTTGCTTAAAACCCGTAGAACTGTCTCCTTTGCTTAAAACCCGTAGGACTGTCTCCTGTGCTTAAAACCCGTAGAACTGTCTCCTTTGCTTAAAACCCGTAGAACCGCCTTCTTTGCTTAAAACCCGTAGAACTGTCTCCTTTGCTTAAAACCTTTAGAACTGTCTCCTTTGCTGAAAACCCGTAGAACTGTCTCCTTTGCTTAAAACCCGTAGAACTGTCTCCTTTGCTTAAAACCCGTAGAACTGTTTCCTTTGCTTAAAACCCGTAGAACCGCCTTCTTTGCTTAAAACCCGTAGAACCGCCTTCTTTGCTTAAAACCCGTAGAACTGTCTCCTTTGCTTAAAACCCGTAGAACTGTCTCCTTTGCTTAAAACCCAGAACCGCCTTCTTTAAAACCCGTAGAACTGTCTCCTTTGCTTAAAACCCGTAGAACTGTCTCCTTTGCTTAAAACCCGTAGAACTGTCTCCTTTGCTTAAAACCCGTAGAACTGCCTCCTTTGCTTAAAACCCGTAGAACTGTCTCCTGTGCTTAAAACCCGTAGAACTGTCTCCTTTGCTTAAAACCCGTGAACCGCCTTCTTTGCTTAAAACCCGTAGAACTGTCTCCTTTGCTTAAAAAACCCGTTGTCTCCTTTGCTTAAAACCCGTAGAACTGTCTCTTTGCTTAAAACCCGTGAACTGTTTCCTTTGCTTAAAACCCGTTTCTTTGCTTAAAACCCGTAGAACTGTCTCCTTTGCTTAAAACCCGTTAGAACCGCCTTTTGCTTAAAACCAGAACTGTCTCCTTTGCTTAAAACCCGTGAACTGTCTCCTTTGCTTAAAACCCGTAGAACTGTCTCCTTTGCTTAAAACCCGTAGAACTGTTTCCTTTGCTTAAAACCCGTGAGAACTGTTGCTTCTTTGCTTAAAACCCGTAGAACCGTCTTCTTTGCTTAAAACCCGTGGGAACTGTCTCCCTTGCTTAAAACCCGTAGAACTGTCTCCTTTGCTTAAAACCCGTAGAACCGCCTTCTTTGCTTAAAACCCCGTAGAGAACTGTCTCCTTTGCTTAAAACCCGTAGAACTGCCTCCTTTGCTTAAAACCCGTAGAACTGTCTCCTGTGCTTAAAACCCGTGAGAACTGTCTCCTTTGCTTAAAACCCGAAAACCCGTAGAACTGCCTCCTTTGCTTAAAACCCGTAGAACTGTCTCCTTTGCTTAAAACCCGTAGAACTGTCTCCTTTGCTTAAAACCCGTAGAACTGTCTCCTTTGCTTAAAACCCGTAGAACCGCCTTCTTTGCTTAAAACCCGTAGAACTGTCTCCTTTGCTTAAAACCCGTAGAACTGTCTCCTTTGCTTAAAACCCGTAGAACTGTCTCCTTTGCTTAAAACCCGTAGAACTGTCTCCTTTGCTTAAAACCCGTAGAACTGTCTCCTTTGCTTAAAACCCGTAGAACTGTCTCCTTTGCTTAAAACCCGTAAAACTGTCTCCTTTGCTTAAAACCCGTGAGAACTGTCTCCTTTGCTTAAAACCCGTAGAACTGTCTCCTTTTGCTTAAAACCCGTAAACCGCCTCCTTTGCTTAAAACCCGTAGAACTGCCTCCTTTTGCTTAAAACCCGTAGAACTGTCTCCTTTGCTTAAAACCCGTGAAACTGTCTCCTTTGCTTAAAACCCGTAGAACTGTCTCCTTTGCTTAAAACCCGTAGAACCGCCTTCTTTGCTTAAAACCCGTAGAACTGTCTCCTTTGCTTAAAACCCGTAGAACTGTCTCCTTTGCTTAAAACCCGTAGAACTGCCTCCTTTGCTTAAAACCCGTAGAACCGCCTTCTTTGCTTAAAACCCGTAGAACTGCCTCCTTTGCTTAAAACCCGTAGAACTGTCTCCTTTGCTTAAAACCCGTAGAACTGTCTCCTTTGCTTAAAACCCGTAGAACTGTCTCCTTTGCTTAAAACCCGTAGAACTGTCTCCTTTGCTTAAAACCCGTAGAACTGTCTCCTTTGCTTAAAACCCGTGAACTGTCTCCTTTGCTTAAAACCCGTAGAACTGTCTCCTTTGCTTAAAACCAGTAGAACTGTCTCCTTTGCTTAAAACCCGTAGAACTGTCTCCTTTGCTTAAAACCTGTAGAACTGTCTCTTTGCTTAAAACCCGTAGAACTTCTTTGCTTAAAACCCGTAGAACTGCCTCCTTTGCTTAAAACCCGTAGAACTGTCTCCTTTGCTTAAAACCCGTAGAACTGTCTCCTTTGCTTAAAACCCGCAGAACTGTCTCCTTTGCGTAAAACCCGTAGAACTGTCTCCTTTGCTTAAAACCTGTAGAACTGTCTCCTTTGCTTAAAACCTGTAGAACTGTCTCCTTTGCTTAAAACCCGCAGAACTGTCTCCTTTGCTTAAAACCTGTAGAACTGTCTCCCTTTGCTTAAAACCTGTAAACTGTCTCCCTTTGCTTAAAACCCGAACTGTCTCCTTTGCTTAAAACCCGTAGAACTGTCTCCTTTGCTTAAAACCCGTAGAACTGTCTCCTTTGCTTAAAACCCGTAGAACTGTCTCCTTTGCTTAAAACCCGTAGAACTGTCTCCTTTGCTTAAAACCCGTAGAACTGTCTCCTTTGCTTAAAA
>NC_089776.1:16322076-16324576 GCF_040412425.1 Macrobrachium rosenbergii
AGAGGTAAGTCAAAGAAGATTCGTAGTCTGATGGGAATTTTTTTTTTTTTCTTCGAGAGGACTTGTGGGAATGGCGTTAGTCGCCTTTAGATCGTTTTACTAGAAATTACTCGAGTGGATATGTGAGATCGGTCCTCCCTACCTCCTTCTCCCTCCCCCTCCCCCCTCCCCCCTCCCCACGAGAAAGGGCAGAGGGCAGGGTAGCGGGAGAGGATGAGGAAGGTTAAGATGCCTTGCGTATCACGTCCCCCACTTTCCACAAAGTTGCTGGAGCTTGGGTATGCGTATGTGCGTGTGTGTGTGTGTGCGCGCGCGCTTATGAAATGTGCATGTATTACACAGCACGTATTACTTTTTATAGTTATCCAGTGCTTTCGTGTAATTTATTCTTAGCGGTAGTTCTTTTATGCGTGCGACTATTATTATTAGTAATGTGTAAACTTACAAATTAAACAAGCCTAAAATTCATTGGTTTATATAACAACTTCCATAGAACAGAATGCCATTAATGAGCTGAAAAGTGTCAAAGTAGAGATGAGAATCAATGAATAACATGCAAAATGAAATTCAGTAAAGTATATAAATAGGTATGCACAAACAGCTCTAGAAGTAAGGAAAACGAAGAGAGCCGTTGATGGTGTAATTCAGTTGACACAACCGAACAGGGTTAAAAGTGCACTACTGTAAACATCAGTCATTTTCATTCGCATTTTACGGTACTTCTCATTGCACTGCGTTCTCCTCATGTTTTCTTGTTTCGCAAGATAGTGATGTCCTGCCTTTATCTCGTCTCGTGGGAATGTGTTCTCCTCCGGAATGATGATAAGATGGCTAGTTTACACTGGTGTCGTTCATTTGCTTATTTTTAGCTTGACTGCATACCACTCCAGGGAAATGGAAAATTTGAGTCACGCCTACACATAAACAACGATCACTTTTGTTCAAATGTTATTTTCGTCTCTATGGCTTTCAGGCGAACGAACTGCTTGTATCCCGAAGTGGCACGTTACCAAATATGATCTTGTTGCGCTATTTATGTAGAGCTCTATTTTTGTCCACAAAAGTTGCGACCCTGAAGGACCTTGAATAAGTCAGTCGTTTGGTCTTTCGTCAGCACTTTTCCTGCCTGCACTTGTATAGTTAGTTGCCTGAGCTAAAGAAGAGCGTGGTACAATTTATATAAGTCACCTGGGAATTAACGCTGTGTGTAGTATCCACATTTGTCAAAAAAGTTAAGTATACCTTAGTTTAACCAGACCACTGAGCTGATTAACAGCTCTCCTAGGGCTGGCCCGAAGGATTAGATTTATTTTACGTGGCTAAGAACCAATTGGTTACCTAGCAACGGGACCTACAGCTGATTGTGGAATCCGAACCACGTCATGACGAGAAATGAGTTTCTATCACCAGAAATAAATTCCTCTAAGGCCAGGGTAAACTCATGCTAATCAAAGTAGACGGCCGCACGAAGATATCGTTTATTAATATAAATTGTCGACCACACAGTATAGAAATGGGTGTATATAATACTTTGATCCCCGAGGGTTTAGTACTAAACACGGCGTCCCAAGGAGCTTCCGCCATGTTTGATACTAGCACCTTAGAGAAGGTGACGGAATATGGTATGGGTTTACGCTGGACTTTGACAAAGGTGGATACTACATACCTGGTTAATACCAGTCGCCTGTTACTTTAATTTCCTTTAGAAGAAGTTTGTGTTCGTCATAAGATATACACATCATTCCTCGTCATGACGAAATATGTACCAGGTTTTTATGATATTAGAGCGATTGAAGTTATTCCCATGACTGTATGGATTTTATGAATTTTTACGGAAGACATTTAGTTAATATTCGGTGTTATTCCGTCGTCGTCTATCACCACAACTGTTGTGTCGCCAGTTTATAGTGTTAAATCAATCATCCCTCTGCGACTCCTACTGTAGGCGCACAAACATTCGAAACGCGAAAGGAACTTCATTGGAAGGGGAAGGAGAGGAAGCGAGACTAAATATATAAACAAACATATGGGGAACCTCTCTCTCTCTCTCTCTCTCTCTCTCTCTCTCTCTCTCTCTCTCTCTCTCTCTCTCTCTCAAGCGGGAGCATGCAAACTAAAGTAATCTAAATTTTTTACGTTGTTGCCATATCAGTAAATACTAAAGGTAGAGGAATTAAATAGTCATTTTACAGGAAACGGTATACATATATTTATTCTTAATAATAATAATAATAATAATAATAATAATAATAATAATAATAATAATGGAGATAAAAAGCTCCAGAACATGAGCAGGTCAGTGCTTCACGTGTTATTTTTGGCAGCGTGGTTCATCATTATGAGGGTGACATTTTCAGAAGCGGAGAGAGAAACATAACTAAAACAGTCAACGATTGAGGCAGAAGTTAGAAAAAGTGTCGTCCTCTCCTTAATTTCGCGTTACCATAACACGGGACTTCACACATTCCAGATTTTTAAATAAGGTCATAACTCTGCAATT
>NC_089776.1:16327076-16402076 GCF_040412425.1 Macrobrachium rosenbergii
TTTTGTGTTCATATCTTCATCATATTGGACCCCTGGCTGGCCTGGCAATTTTGCTTCATTATGAGAAACATTTGGCAAGATTTTTAAGGACACTTATTTTTTTTTATCAAATGACCAAAGTATCAATGACAGACAACCCTTTTTTATCGCTAGATGACTTACCGACTTTTTTTTTTTTTTACAATTTGATATTGAATTACGTATATAATTTGGGTTATGTTCAACCCCCGAAAATAATAGCCATACGGTAAGGAAAATTGGTATCACACAGAAAGTTTGTAAAGGTGCTGAACTATTCTCCAGTTATAGGTTTTGGTATGCAGGGCGTAATTTTTATATTTTCGTCATTGCGTATGATTGGTAGCAGATTTAAATTTTCGTGAAAATGAAGGTGGAGTGTATAAAACTAAAAGGTAATTTTTTTTTTATCTAAAATGGCTAAAGCCTTGGCCAGCCTTTGGTTGTATGACGGTGGTCATGCCTCAGCTATTATTATTATTATTATTATTATTATTATTATTATTATTATTATTATTATTATTATTATTATTATTCCTGTTGAGTAAAAAGCCACAATAATGTAAATGAGAGACTGTATTTTTCCAAAATACAAAAAGGAAAAATAGGTCTCTCATTTACATTATCGTGGCTTTTTACTCATTATTTCCGACCACAATATAGTGATGCACCACGGATAATATTCCTATTACTGTTTTAGCTGTTATTAGGTTTTCCTGTTTCTTTTGTAGTTTTAACTGTCTCTGTTCTATCTGCATTCTGTATTTGTATTTGTGGCAATGGTTACCAGGTTCCAGTCTTTATTATTATTATTATTATTATTATTATTATTATTATTATTATTATTATTATTATTATTATTATTATTATTATTATTATTATTATTTGGAAGAAGTGGATTTCCTCCCTTTCTCATTTTACTTTCGTCTTCCATCTATTTTCCCTTTCCTTTCTCTCTTGGCAGTAACTCTTGACCTTAAATAACTCTTGTTTGACCTCTGTCATGTCTTGTTAACCTAGTTACCTGCGTTAATCGATTTTGCTGACAGGCACTTAAAATCCCCCTCCTCCTCTCTCTCTCTCTCTCTCTCTCTCTCTCTCTCTCTCTCTCTCCTACTGTAACACAAGTTTATCCTGGATTACCCTTGTGGACACCTGCAGTAATTATGGAAAACTGAATTCAATAATTATAATAAAAAGGAGAAAGAGAAAAAGAAATTACGGTAATTGTAAGACGATAAAGGGTACGAAGAAGAGCAAGAAACGGATAAAGAACGAGAAAGTTAATAAAAGAGAAAAACCGATATGAAAAAAGAAAGAGAAAAAACGGGGAATGAGGGAGAAAAACGAGAAGAACAAGAACCCAGAGAGAGAGAGAGAGAGCAAGAGCAGAAGAAGAAGAAGGAGAAGAGGAAAGGAAGCAGGGTCTCTGCGGAGCCTCTAAAACCAGCTGAAACTCGAGACGTTGTTGAAAAAGGCGGTGTTTTGATGGAAATCTCCTTGATCGAACCGTTTACCCCCAATACTAATCTCGCAGACACGCACCGTGTGACAGACACGGCAGGTGATGCAAGGGGAGCCCCCTCCCCCCCGCACCACGCTGGCGTCTCCCACATTAATAAAGATGTGTGTATTGAGAGAGAGAGAGAGAGAGAGAGTACCGTACCATTAAAGAGTTTGCAAGAAAGCCTTAGTTCGCTAAGATGTCTCTTTTCTATATAGTAACATTATATATATCTATATATATGTATCTATATATATATATATATATATATATATATATATATATATATATATATATATATATATATATATATATAATATATATATATATATATATTACATATATGATCATAATCACTTTACCACATCACCACCTGATGTGATATGTATATATACATATATATATATATATATATATATATATATATATATATATATATATATATATATATATATATATATGTATGTATGTGTGTATGTATATATGTATATATATATATATACATATCACACACACACATATACTGTATGTATATATATATATATATATATATATATATATATATATATATATATATATATATATATATATATATATATATAATGTGTGTGTGTGTGTGTAAAATAAATGCTAAAACAGTCAGGTTTCATAGCCAGTGTTTCCTCTTCCATGTGGTTCTTGTACATATATAGGTTTTATATTATATATAAACTAATTTTATAGTATCAGGTTGAATACTACTCAGTTTGCTAGTAGTTTTATTTTGGCTACAACAAAACGTGAATGGTCTGCCTATTAAAGTTAGGGAATCTTCTGTTCTTCGATGTTTAAGCGAGGAGCATATTCATTCCTGCTTTCTGCTGACGTCTCCTGAATTCAGAGATATTGGTTTTATTTTCTATTTCTTATATTTATTTATTTGTTTATTTATTTATCACCCTTTCCTATAACTTGCCTCTCACTGTAGGCTGATTTCCCTTTGCAGCCCTCATGGTTTTGTAGTCTAATAACTGCCCAAAAGGGGTTTCAGCTGAAGATATAAAGAAGGAAAGAAAGAAATCGTTTGTTTATTACTAATGTAATAATTGCAATATATATATATATATATATATATATATATAATATATATATATATATATATATATATATATGTATATATATATATATATATATATATATATATATATATATATATATATATATATATATATATATATATATATATATATATATATATATATTGTAGACAATCCGTTGGGAGGCGTTGTCAGTTCAAAATATGTGACAACCTAAATGCGCGGCTATTCACCCTTGCTGTGCTTATTAAGGACGTAAAAAGCTGCTTGTAAACACCTTCATGTCACTAGGAACAACCTTGCCCTGTAAGTGACGTTAAAAGGTAAACGTCACGTCATGCGTGCAAATTGAATGCAATTTGTCGCTGCTTAATTATTCCCTCCCTGCGATTGGGTGACTGAATCGAAGAAGAATGTCCCGGATGTGTTCCCAATGGCAGAGCTCTTTCTTCGTCAGATGCCTCTCTCTCTCTCTCTCTCTCTCTCTCTCTCTCTCTCTCTCTCTCTCTCTCTCTCTCTAAACTAAGAATAAGTGAATCCTCGTTTATTATTAATAATATAATTATTATTATCATTATTACTAATAATGTTAGCAGTAGTAGTAAAGTAGCATCAGCAGTAGTAAGTATAAAAGCAGTTGTAGCTCTAGTAGCTGACGGTAAAAAAAAGTATCGTGTTGGCTGACAGAAAAAAAAATGAAAAGTAAAGAACAAAATAAAAGTTATGCCTCGTATAAGAAAGATGAATACAACTGTGACCATATTCTAAAGTAATCGGTAAACCTGATCAACTAACATTTAAGACATCAATAAAAATAAATTCAAAAGGCGATTCCCATCCTGTAGCCCACGCATCAGGAATCTACAAAGGTTTGTAAATCTTGAATGCCCGCAACTCGATACTGCAAGATAGCCCTGTTGTGACGAAAGACCCCAGACGATATGGCTCCTCGTGGATTAAGGCTCTATGCCACACACACACACACAAACACACGCACGCACACACACTTCAGAAATGACAGTAAATTAACTGAGGGTCGAGAGCGTGAGTACATATCCGGGGGCCGTTATGTACCGTCCCGTAACTGGGCACAGGATACCTTCATTCTACACATTTATGGGCAAGTAGTAGAAAATATTTTACGGATTATGATGCTAGCCGTATTCGTTGCTCTGTCTTGGCTGCGACTCGGCTCAATCGACTAGGGAGTAGGTAGGTTGGACGACGGTATTTCTAAAAGTGGGGCCTATTTTAGGTAGACGCCCTGATCAAAACAAATGGATATATATATATATATATATATATATATATATATATATATATATATATATATATGTATATATATATAGTCTGTTTGTATGTCTGTGTGAGAGAGAGAAAATGAGAGGAAAACATATGCACACACACACACATATATATATATATATATATATATATATATATATATATATATATATATATATATATATATATATATATATATATATATATAGATATATAGATATATAGATATATAGATATATAGATATATATATATATATATATATATATATATATATATATATATATATATATATATAAATATCAAAAGCAAGGTTTCTTACGTAAGAGAGATAGAGAGAGAGAAAGTTAGGAGGAAGTAACCCATTTTTGTGAAGTAATTAATTAGGACTACGAACGGAATAGGCGCGTGCGTAGTTTGGTGGCATCATTCCTCTCCGTTGTAAGAAAGTTTGATTTTAATGTTTTTGAGTGTTTGAATTTGGAGGAAGGATTTCCCAAATTTTATATGGCGATAATTCAGTTTCTTAGAAAATTAGGAAGAGTGGTCGTAGATCGCACTTTGCCATAAACAAATTTTTGTTTTGCTTATCGTTGTGATATATATATATATATATATATATATATATATATATATATATATATATATATATATATATATATATATATATATATATATATATATATATATCAAAATTTCAAACCTTCCCATAAAACCCCAGTGAATACTCAGGAGAATCATGTAAAACCCAGTACATATAATATGGCTTTCACTTATTTTTTCAAGTCTGATATCTTGGTTGTTCCTTGAGCTTTTTTGTAATAATAATAATAACAACAACAATAATAATAATAACAACTTTTTACGCTCTGTCTTTGTTTACTCCGGTTACTTCTGAAACATGCACCAGATTTAGTAGAATATCCGATCTGAATTTCATAATTTACGAGTGTATGTCAAAAGATATGGTTTGCAAACAAAAGTGAGCATACTTGCATTCATAGAAAAAAATCCTCACATTGATATGTTTAAATATCTGTAATTTCTATTGTACATATACAAAATAACGTACTAGAGTACATCCGTGCATACACGAAAGATAACTACTAAAAACTTAAATGCACAAATTTCTACTCACACATGTAAACATACGTATACAAATTTACACGCATCCATCCAGACATACACGAGGAATTTCATTCCCGGATACATAATTTGTCATTTAGTTAACGTTTATTATTCCTGTCTCTTTTTATTCTTTGTTTCACTGATGATTCATATTTATTTAACTACCCCTTTAGGTTATATGCTTTTATTCACATATTTTTTTCTGTCATTTCTTGTGATTTATCTCATCCCATTTAGGTTGCATAATGTTTTGCTAATTCGTGTTTCCTTCTGTGTCTTTTCGTCTAGTTACACATTATCCGATGCCAGTAGGTTGTGTGTTATTTCAGTGACACCGAACTTTTTTTTTTTTTTGTGAACTCATCTTAAATGCAACTTTGTGCTTATTCGGCACCGTCTGTAATCACGTCATCCATTTGGGAATGCCCAGAGGACAGGGGCATGTGGGTAAATGAGGCTCTCCCGGGTCGTTATACAAAACATTACCATATGTGTTCTTAAACAGGATACCTTTGGCGTGCCTCTCTCAGGCAGGGGGAGGAGGAGGGTGGGGGGAGGAGGACACACCAAAAGTTGAAGTTAGGACACCCTAAATGTTGAAGTTATTACACACTTCAGGAAAAAGTTATGACTTTTCAAAAGGCAAAGTTAGAACGCCAGAAGACGAAGTTTTGATACGATGAAAATTGAAGTCAGGACATCCCAAAAGATGAAGTTATGAAACGGTATAAAAAAAAAAAATAATGGTAAGGCATACGAAAAGATGGACTTGAGATACAAAACATCAAGTTAGAACATAAAAGATCAAATTAGCACTCATGGAGGATGAAGTTGGAATAACAAAACTAGAGACGAGACGCTAGAAGAAGTTATCCTTTTATGTAAAGATGAAGGTAGGACATTCGGAAAGATGAAGTTATGCCACATAGAAAAAAGAAGATAGGACTTAGCAGGAGAAGTTATCATGTCATCAAAAGATGAAGTTCGGACACACCAAGTAAGGCTAACACTTACGAAAAGTGACTCGAAAATATGAAGTTAGGTCACAACACAGGATAAGTACGTTCATATGGCCTCTTATGAAAATTATGACGAGAGCATTTTATTTATTTATCTATCTTGTTTTTTCTATTTTTTTTGGGGGGGGCGAGCAGTCTGACTTGTGAAGTTTGGAATAACACAGGCTGAAAATATGAATATGAAAAGTATGTTGAAACATGAATGATATAAAATTAAGATTAATTTGTAACGCTCTGGAGAGTCTTGGTAGGCCCAAACAAGACGGATCCCGTAACTCCTGGGAAGTCAGATCTTCATTTTCCCTTTTCCTTCATCTCACGGTGGACTTACGTAAGCCTCTCGGAGTCTGGGCCCCCCCTCGGACCATGTAACAGACATCATGCAATAGTTATATCATTGCATGAATATTTAGAACGCATCTAGCCAACGGGGCGGATCGCATTGAGGCAGCAAGATTGATGGGGCAAGCGGGGCAAGTTTCCTTTGGTATCAATAATACTTCTTGCAGGGAAGTGAACATGCTGCCTGCTTTTTGCTGCTAGTTACCGATCTCTGTTAACAAAGAGGCGATGCTACCAGAGACGGGGAGGAGTAGTCTTCTGTGCTTGTGCTTGAGAAAATTGAACACTGACGCTGACTTTTCGCAGAGTTTGAGATTGTCGATAGGCGCCTAAAATTTGACAGTATTTGGATAATGGGAGCTATTAGCGCACAGCCTTAATCTCGAAACTTGGTTTTGTGCAAATTTAGTCACTAAAGATTTGTGTCGTGGGTTTTTATTTATTTTTCGAGAAAGATGAAGGGTAACGATACAAAATTTTTTTTTTGTAATTTGCTCTTTCTTTTACTCACAACTAGATATGCTTAATAAATATTTGCGTTCTAAATAGGTGATAGAAAGACAGTTTGAGGAAGTACCCTTTTCTTGCGTGAATTTTGGGATGGGTAGGTTATAAGACAGATAGACGGTTATAAGCATCATTTGAATAAGTTCACATTGCCTTCATTTGTTTCACCATAATCTCGTTATTTCTACATTGATTAATAGTTACTAAAACTGGCGTCACAACATCTAGGTTATTGACGCCGTAATGATTTTAAAGAGGAAACTAAAAAAAATAATTAAATAGGAGTTTCATATAAGAAGTATCCAAAAATATATAAATATATTTATATTCATATCTGTAAATGCATATTTATATGCTCTAAATTTTGTTGAGGAGGCCCGCTTCCCAACAGAGGTACATAAGTACTCGCTATTATAATCCTCCCCGAGAATCGTAGCAAGGATAAAATGTCCATCTCTGTCACGTCCCCAAGAGAGGAACCTGTCTTAGATCCCCAAGACTGGGACATTCGACCAGCAAATGTCTCACAGCCAAGGGAACAATACAGTCGTCGCAGAATGGAGGGTTTTCACTTGACATCAAGAACCCGTGAGTGAGTCTTGCATGCCCAATCCTTAGCCTGCACAACATCGTTTCTAGTCTCCTTGTCATATAGGGATGTGACCAAGGAGATAATAATGACTGCGCAGCTTTTGTTTGGTTTCAATATTTTCCCAAAGGGACTGCCAAAGGTTTTACATTTTCTGACCTACAAGAGGAAATACATCCCTTTGGTAGTAGGCATCTCCTGGGTTATGGGGAGGCGACTGCTAACTTAGCAAGTTGATCAGTTTGCTCGTTCCAAAGAACCCCAATATGGGAAGGCACCCAGCAAAAATATACATCCATTCCATAATCTCTAAAATAGGTGTGTGTAAAGAAAAGATTCGAAAGACTTAAGAACACTTCTCGAGTCACAAATATAGTAAAACTATTTCCATTCAGAGTTAAAATTCCCTCTAAGGCCTTTTAAATTTCATGCAGTTCTGCTGTAGAAACAGATGCAACAGATGATAATCTCGCTTCTTTCTGCATCGGGGAAGGCCACTCCAGAGCCGACGCCAGCATCTAACTTTGAGCCATCCGTGAAGACTGCCACGGACTTATATCATGTTGAGAGGAATGATCTAAAAATATTGATCGCATTGCCTCACTGGACATTTCTGCTTTCGTCAGTTTAAAATATCTTTCCCGGCAAGGTTTCGCTTTCTATTCAGTCTAGGTAGTTTAGGTGATATCAGCTTATTAGACATGTAAATCACATCTACCATTTTCGAACAGAGGAAAATGTAATAACCGCACTCTGAAGAATGTTATCTTGTGAGTGACCTTTCTTTGAGAAGCAGAATTTTTGACGTCAACAAGAAATTACGAATCAAACGTATTTTCCTGTCATCAGTTTTTAAAGGCGTGAAGTAATTTCCGTAGTGTTTAAAAGTGCCTACATGCAATATATATATATATATATATATATATATATATATATATATATATATATATATATATATATATATATATATATATATATATATATATATATATATATATATATATATGTGTGTGTGTGTGTGTGTGTGTGTGTGTATATCTGTATTATATGTATATATGCACACAGTATATACACACATTATATAAGATATAAGATGTGTAAAAATTTATTTATAATATACATATACATAAATATACATACATACTCGTATATATACATACATATATATACTGTATGTGTATTTGTATATATATATATATATATAATATGTATACTGTATATACATTTACATAGAAGCCTCCATAACTAAATGAACGAGAATTCAAAATTTTAATTGTTATTGTTTCGGTTCAGCTGTTAGGCGATAGGGTAACGTTGTTGACATAATTGATCTACACAGCACGACCTAAACAAGAAGATTCCTTAGGGTCCTCCTCTCCAGATACAGCTAAAGATATTTCGCGATAATAGCTTTTTTTGTGGGGGTGCGTGTGCGTTTAACGATTATAGGGCACAATGCGTTGAGGCTTGCATGTGAGCGTACTACTACTACTAGAAATTCATTTCTCGGTATAATGTGGTTCGGATTCCACAATAAGCTGTAGGTCCCGTTGCTAGATTCAGCCAGCCTTGTGCTGGCACGGGCTCTTGCTCTTCAGCAGCCCGTAACTGATGATTGAGCGTACAAAAACGTATAAGTTTACTTGTGAATGTATGCCTGAGTGTGAGGAACAAAAGGGTAGGAAGTAAGTAAAGGAGTACGCCTTCTTTCGCAGCAAAAGAAATTTGAGGGGAAAACGGAAGCAGGATGAGAACCAAAGCTTGCCATGTGAGGTGGACAAGTCACCGATCAGTCCGGACTCCAATGGGATGCACAAAATATTGTCAAGAAAGGTTCCTGTCTAACGTGACCTTATTTAATCGTGTTTGTTCATTGTCAGGTCGCCTAAACATTTTGTTAATGCATGATTTTGTGCCATTACCATCGTTGTTTTATAAAAATCAAAATTATGGGACAGATATCAGTAGGACGAAATAACATTATGAGAGAGAGAGAGAGAGAGAGAGAGAGAGAGAGAGAGAGAGAGAGAGAGGAGAGATGGTAAAAGAGAGATGAAAAGATTATAAGAGGTTGGTCACGTTGTTTGGGGCATTTTCAAAAAAAAAAAAAAGATCATGAAATTAAAAACTGTACTGAGAAAGTAAAATGATCAATATATTTATGGGCATTCGCTGCATACACACAGATACACATATATTGTTTTCGAATATATACTATGCTTCTAAAAGCTTTACTGTTGAATAGTGTACACTTTTTCGATATAATAAATTAATATTTAACGATGTGAATAACCTATCTAGCATCTATCTAATATATATATATATATATATATATATATATATATATATATATATATATATATATATATATATATATATATATATATATATATATATATATATATATATATATATATAGTGTTTATGTTGTACAGCCTCAGCGGAAATATGTTAGCAAATAAACACTTACTGTGTCTCACAAATAAATCCACCTCTACGAAATCCCACGTAATGGTAGTCCTTCCGTGACTGCGCGCACGCGTCCTTCCCAGACAGCGACCAACCCACAACTGATCTTATTCCACTCCACCAAACGGAGTAGTTCACAGACTCGATGAGTGACTCCGAGACTTCAACTCAGAACTGTCTGAGCCATAGACGTGATCACAGAGTACCGGACTCAGAGTTACAGTCTCCGAAATATATGAGTCTCAGACACGCTCACAAGAAAAAAAAAAAATCGATGTCGGAATGACTGAAGTATTTTAATTCAGATTTCGTCAAACCGGACTTATAAAAAAGAAGGCTTGAACTCTCATATATTCAAAAGTTTCTGCGAACTCTGAGTCTTAAACCTGCCCTACACAAACGATACCAATCTAGACTAGGAATATTACAGACAGTTTCCGAATTTTGGTCAATAAAATGCAGTGTAAAGTGGCTTTCAAATTTAGAGAGACGAACTCGGGAAGACTCGGGGATTCTGGATCCTAGTTCTTTGGGTCTGCGGCTTAAAAGTCGGTTTGAAATTGGAGTGACCCGAGGATTTTAGTTTCGAACTCTATGATATTCTGACTCATTCAAACACAGGCTCTAGGCTCGGAGTGACTCGGTCATAAAGAAGTTCGAACTCGAGAAGATTTATGTGGTACCAGGGCTTCGGCAACTTCAAGATCGTTGTGAATGACATTGCCCGAAGTGGTGGTTAACTTCTTTTTCCAACAATGAAAATTATGATTTAGACATCCTAAAAAGATACATTGCTCGGGCATCTTCAATAAATTTTGTCTTTCTGTGGAGCTTCTGCTGTCGCCTGAGTGCCTTTCTTTGCCTCTACTGTTTAGTTAATACGCTCTATCAACTTCATTTTTTAATATCAGCCTTTGCACTTATTGGAATTGTTACATGTTCGGCCTTAAGGAGTATGTAATGCTAATTTAAAATACCATGCTGTATGATTGAATGATTTTCAACTACTTCTTGGTTGCACGCCCAGAAGGCGCCCCATAATTAATGAAATTTAATAGGCGACAGCTCACGTTTAATGCAGAAAGGCTGTGACAGTTTTATGCCTGAAAATCAGTTTTTTGTTTTTCAGCGTTTTAGTGCTTATTCATCCTTACAAACTCAGACATCTCTTTAAAAGCACAAAAATGACAATTTAATTAATAAAATGTTATGCGCCTGTCACGAAATGGCCCTGCAGCGCATTAATTCCGATTAATGTACAAAATAAAGGCAGACTTTGTGAATGAGTTTTAAATTCCCAGAAGAACAGGTTTCAGGCAAAATGAAGAGCCGAAGAGTGCTCGTACACGTTAGCCTTTCTGTTTATGATTCATTTTCATTATTATTGTTAATATTTATAATAAGCGCACAGTTCCAAGACACGAGCAAAAATGCTATTGACTTTTTTGAAAAAAGTTGCCACAAAATAGAGGTTCCTTATGTGAAAAGAGACAAAAATGTTCCCAGGAGAAGATAAGAGAAGCATAATCATTTACCAGTGCAGATGACAAAATAAAGACCAGTAGGTTGTAAAATCAATGAAAAAATATACAAAAGAAAAGACATTGAGAAATGATTTAAGAAAAATTGAAGTTTAGGAGACATCACTCTTTACGGTTACACAGCATAATATTGCGGGATTAAAAACATTACAGATTTTTACAGGTTTGACATTCAGGGCACAGAGGATGAAAATACGCTATCATTGCCTATCAGTAAACTGAAATCTGTTGTAACACAAGTACAGGCTCGCCCAAAATTCATAGTCGCCCAGCTATAGCAACCATACCTATTAAGACATCCCTCACCCATAGGCTACGCCCCTCGGCCGTAACTAAGGTAGCAGATTGAGTAATTATGCAATGTTCATTTCACTTTTTAGCTTTCTGTAAAAGAAAACTGTTGAGGTACTATTTGTCTGTCCGTCCGCAATTTTTCTATCCGCTCCCAGATCTTAAAAACTACTGAAGCTAGAGGGCTGCAGATTGATATGTTGATCATCCACCCTCCAATCATCAAACATACCTAATTGCATCCCTCTAGCCTCAGTAGTTTTTATTTTATTTAAGGTTAATATTGGCCATCATCGTGCGTCTGGTACCGTTGTAGGTGCCAACAACACAGGCCACCACTGGGCCGTGGCTGAAAATTTCTATGGGCCGCTGCTGAGAGCTTCATGGGCCGTGGGTGAGTTTCATACAGCATTATACTCTGTACAGAAAATTCGATTGCGCCGAAGAAGCTTCGGCGCATTTTTTAAATGTTATTTATTCACGCCAGTAGTGTTCACTGTGATTAACTACACTATTCTTCTGTAAAGTTAAAACTTCCGAACGTAAAGCCTAGAATAGAAGTGTTTCAGTATCAGTGAAAATATTAGGAACATTAAAATAAAAAGTTTTACAGGAACTGTTGACTGTAGTGTTGCAAGATCTTCCTAAGGATCTTTCACGAACTTTGGAATGGAAGTATCATAGGTCATGATAAAGAGTTTCTTGAACTGCAAAATGAAAGAGTTGCAGGACCTCGAGAACAGAAGTGTTTCAGGATTTTTGCAAGAGGTTTTAGGATCGTAGAAAAAGCAGTGTTGCAAAAGCAGACCTGGAATGTTCAAACTACTCTGCTTCTATGTCGCATTGGGGCATGAATAGAGAGAACTTGTTAAACTAAGTTTTCTGTAAGTTATTGAAATTCTTACATTGTTGATTATTTGGGACTATACAAACTCTTTTACAGTTTCCGAGAACTCGCAGATACAAATTTTGGGATAGATAGCAAATCTATTGCAAAGTACTTGTAAGGGGTAAATGCAGTCAGAAAGATCAGTATTCTTTTGGTAGTTCCTGAAGGATTCTTCAGATTCTTGGGTCTTAGTCAAGATTAATATTAAAGATTTGATCACAGAAGGTAAAGAATAAGGAGTGAATGCAGAAGGAATGTTTGTAAAGAATTTTAGATTTAGAGCGTATAATCCAAGAGATAGGTATTAATGAAAAAAAGTGTTACTTTTTAGATGTCATTTCATATGCTAAAATTGTGGTTGAGCTGGCTTGAAATTTCTTCATATGACTCCTGAGATACCTAACTGACATATGTACTTATGGTTACGTTCAGCGATCCAGTCACCAATCCTTCTCCTTGGGTATTTCTCATTTGCCTGATATGTGATCATGAGAACATTTTGGTCGTCAACGAGGTCAGGTTCATCTGGACGCCAGTATGTCTTGACTTGGTCGACTGGTCGTCCATCGATCCAGAGCCAGTAGCCTGGGTGGCCCTCTTCTGTTCCTCCAATCCACCAAGAATCGTTTCCTGGTTAGGGAAGTAAAAGAAATCGGCTTCATTGAATGGTTGCAAGTCTGTGAATGAGGAAATAGCGACATTTACACAAAATAAAAGTGTATCCCAACATTTTTTAATAATTCACGAAATAGGTAGGTGCTGTGCTTCTGTATACTACCATGTTATATTCTATATGCCCTAACCCTTCTTTACAGTCAAGCTAGTCCGAGAGCATAATTGATGTATACTGGTTATTTTGAATGCAAAAGTAAACAAGCTTAAGTAAGAAGACTAGGGGAATGGTATTTGATAAGAGTAAGGACTTCAATAATGGCCTTATTTATGAGTAAATGAAATACTGATGCATTTGGCAAACAATCTTCTATGATTTAGAAGTCTTACGAAAATCATCAGTAAAGGGAAAAAAGTTTTAAGATGAGCTCAATTTAAGAAATAGACAACGGGCTTAAAGCTACTGTAGCTTAACAAGGCTGAAGAAATCATACCCAAAAGAGTAGCATGATGAAATAGGAGGCTGTAATCTCCTGGGAAGAGGTCCAATACAGCGAGATCTACTGGAATGTTGGCATTGCCCATACTAGTACATGCCTCCCTTGCAGAATGCCAGTCCAATCCTTGATCAGAAAAGTAGTAGCAGTATTGCCCCAGAAGAGTGAATAGATCAGGGCAGTCTAGTTCAAAAATAAGAATGTGTAGATTAGAAAACGTGATTATTTCCATGCACTTACGTAAGCGATGCATGATTGAAAAATATGCGTAATAAAATAATGAGGTTCACTTTCAAAGGAAACAATGTAAAATCATGTAGAAAATTACCCCATAAATAAGATATTACTTCTATTGTGTAAAATAAATCAGATGTTGCAACTGTGTAGCCAAATGGCTGTTGTCATAGTAAATTCGTCATGCAGTCATTTCTCATTGCTGTCAGCATTGTGGATGTTTTCTTCTGTCCTGTTCTACATTCTTAATCCTCCACTGGCATACCTCTTTTTTTTTTTTTTTTTTTTTATCCTGCTGTGAGGTTCTCCGTAGGGGTTTAGTGCTGCCAGTGCACTCATGCGGTGCACTGTAGGCATTACTCAAGGTTCTTTCCAGCGTCCCTTCGGGCCTAAGTTACAACCCCTTTCATTCTTTTTACTGTACTTCTGTTTATATTCTCTTTCTTCCATCTTGCTTTGCACCCTGACAATTGTTTCATAGTGCAACTACGAGGTTTTCCTCCTGTTGCACCTTTAAAACCTTTTGACTATCAATTTCCGTTTCAGCACTGAATGACCTCATAGGCCCCAGCGCTTGGCTTTGGGCCAAAATTCTGTATTCCATTCCATTCCTGGTGTGAGGTCAGTAAGTGGCTGGTGTCGTCAGTCAAAACACATAACTCAGTCGGCAGATGTGTGAACATTGAGGGTTAGGTTTTTCAAGAGATTGAAATGGTATTAGCTGGGAGTCTTGACTCACAGTTGATCATTTTAGTGTATGGTATAAGATCATCAGTATTTCAATAACAGCCTGAAATATGGAGCATTGGTTGCTGTGGTACTACCAAAACCTTAGTAGGGTGTTGGTAGCATGACTGAATAAGCTTCGATAAAATAATTCAGAATTCCCTATTGAAATTACAGTTCATCATATTACCTTGGTTATCTGATCCATTTTACCATAGATGACATGATGGAGCAGCAGAAGACCGTAAAGAACATGTTTATATACAGGTGTTATGGGTGACTAATCTGATTTTGCATTTCAGTGTCTTCATTCCTTTTTTGAATACATTGAATTCCTCCACATTCCTCTGGAAATACCTTTGTGATCCAGTCCTGGTACTTGTTGTTGGTGTGATATTGTCATATGTGCATCAGCTCTTGGTTGACACCTCTCCCACAAATGTAAGATGCAGATGTGCTGTTTGTGTAGTAGACATAACCAAATTCTTGTGAGATTTACAGTCTTCCTTAAGGTGCATCCAGAATAGAGTAAAACATGTCATAAACGGATGTCACCAACTTGCTGCACACACATCACAAACAGGATATATACAATTCAATGACTTATTGGTATTTCTGACGTGTGCTGCATATGATATGATTATCCAATATTGGCCACAGATCCTTTCTCTTACGGTGTCTGTGATAAGTTTTCATGTAGTGTGGATGCACCCCTAGTGTTCTGGTATTTGTCAGCAGTTATGAGCTTTCAGTTTACAGGAGCTTAGAACTGCTTTCATTACTGTTTATGTTCACAAGTGTTGAGGAGACAGCTATCAGCAACAACTGCACAACAAAGGACGCAGTTTTACAGGAAATGATACTAACCTCTGGAGCTCCAGATCACTTTCAGGGATGGTAAATATATCATATGTTTACAGAAAAAACTTCACATGTAACTCTACACATGCCAGATTTTGAGAAGAGATCACGGTGATGCAATATCTACCTGGTGAATGGGTGCGCTTATTACTAAGTTCACCTTACTCAGATTATGTCAGTGGCTCATTACCAGGGACATTAGAGGTATGGTTTCAACGTCTGTTTGTGACACGAAAACTGCCTGCTTTTACAGGAAGAGCAGATGGTGTGTGTGAAGTTTGGTTGAAATGTGTGCTGAGTCCTCTGCATCCCTGTCATTCTTGTAAGTGGAGATAAATCTCAGATTACCTTAATGTTATTGAACATCGCAACTACACTGTCAGATTCCCTGATGATAAATCAGTCTTCATTTATGACTCTTGATGTCAAACCAAGTGTTGATGGTTGTCATTTAAATCATTCCATTTTCTGGCAACATACTCTTGAGTATTTCTTGTGCCCCACCTGTATGCATTGGGTGTCATGCATACAACAATGTACTGGGTTTTCAGGGATATTGGCATGTATTTCAATATGTATGCATCGTTGTAGACACATTTATATATAATATATGCTATATAGATATGCTATAGTATATAATGGGCACTACAGTTGAATTATATACAATATGCTATGTAGATATATTGTAGTATATAATGGGCACTACAGTTCAGTGGTGGTGCACTGATAAAGGTACTGACTTCACTTCTAAACTATCACTCACAAGTCCACCCAGCTATAAATGGGTACCGACATCTGCTGGGATAAAGAAAAAGGACGTGGAACTAGAAGCCTCACCCGTGGAGCCTTGTTGAGAAATGAGGTTTTATGCCTTTTTCCCCTTATGTAGAGAAGGTGTTGTCAGGTGTGTACATCTTTCTAGTTTTCCAGCAGTCTTGTAAGGGGTGAAGTTGGTAGCATCACATCCCATTTCTTAACCTCAGTAGATGCTGGTTCCCTTGATAGCTGAGTGGACTTATGAGTGATAGTCTGGGAGCAAACTCGGTCCCACCCATCATTATCCTGAACCATGTACCACTCAGTGACTACCCACTAAAGATAAAGTTTCACATCGCTCATTCATGACATGCAGATGCATACATCTTCATACGTTCCTCTCTGACCTATCCACTCTGGTCAGGAATTGAGCTTTAGATTAATGGCCTGCTTTTCTGTTTGCATGTTATACTGAAAACTTTGTTGAGAATCTGTGGTAAATGATCACTGATGAAAATAGAGTATACTTCACAAAATACCTGTCCGAATTGATAAGTAATTAGATGGACTTGATCATCTTTGCGAAAATTACAAACTTACATGTCGTTGATTACAACTAAGGGAAGGAAAAGAAATAGGATATGTAACATTAACCACTAAATGAAGCAATAATGATGAAAAAGCTCAATACATATAAATATAAACATTATATATATATATATATATATATATATATATATATATATATATATATATATATATATATATATATATATATTATATATTGGAATAGGAATGTGGTGATCTCATTGCCCACCTTTGGAAGATGTGACCAGCCAAAGTGCAACATAAGGCTTGCTTTTGGTAGGTTCCGGATTGCTCTTGGATTATTGACAACCAGTCCAAACAGTTATATATAGGTATCACATTCTGCTGGGGTCATGACGAAAAAGGCATGTGACTAGCAACCTCACTCTTCAGGACTTATTTAAAATCTGAAAGCTGTATTCTTATGGTGTCATCCCCTCCATTGGGGGGAAAAGGCATGTGATGCACAAAGTTAATTTTTCATAAATTGGCTTATAATCAATAAATTGTTAATATTGGACACACACGCACACACACACACACACACACACACACACACACACACACACATATATATATATATATATATATATATATATATATATATATATTTATATATATATATATATATATATATATATATATATATATATATATATATATATATATATATATATATTATTAACTTTATCACTAAGTTGTTCTGTGCATTAATACAATTACTAACAGGACCTCATTAAAACTGGATGATATCTAGCAAAGATATTTATTCAAGAAAAGTTACAAGCCTTTTAGGACTAACAGTCCTCATTGTCAAGTATCTATAGAATGGCCAGACACGTAGTCCAGCTGTATTTATATGTGTGTGGGGGGAGTGGATTAAAGCTCTTTGTTTTTCCAGTTCTGTATCTTGGCTTTAATCCTTTGATTACCCTCCTTCTCCTGTGTGCCCCGCTCTCGTGACCTTGGCCTTTCTCTACCTGCAGCTTCTTCCAGGTGTGCATTGTCGATGTGGTCTCTTGTGTTTTTGCATTTCTTTTCTATTATAGAGTGCACGATTCTTGATAGTCTGTCTTCAAATATGTTTCCAGTATTGCCTGCCATTACATTGTTTGCACATGTTATGAAGGCATTCTCTACAATCAGTCTGACCGTTTTGTTAGTGTTCCTGTACGAAAAATTCATATTCTCCCAGTCTGTTATGTGGTCTTTTTCCGAACAGTGCTTGGCAACTGCCGATGTCTGATTGTAGTGCCTTATGTTTTGTATATGTTGTTTTCCTCGTTCTTTGCAGGATTTGCCACTTTCACCTAAGTACTGGTGGGAATGGGCACACATTAAGGCAAGAAAAAACTTTTTTGGAGAGAAGGAAGGGATAGAAAAAGAACATATGAAAGGGAAGAAAATAATTACAGTCCTGGACAAAAAAACTATTACACCCATCAGCAGAAAGCTAGGTAATTTCAAATTGATAGGCAGTTACAAAAACACCATTAGGAATACAGTAAAATAGAAGCAAAAAGTCATTAGAGGGGGAAGAGGTAAGAGGTGGGGTTATACATAGCAGCGCGTCAAGATTGTGAAGATGGTTACTTCGCCAAAAGTGGCAAACCCTGCAAAGAACAAGGAAAATGACACACACAAAACATAAGACACTACAATCAGACGTTGGCAGTTGCCAAGCACTGTTGGGGAAAAGACCACAAAATAGACTGGGAGAATGTGAAATTTTTGTACAGTAATGCTAACAAAATGGCAAGATTGATTGTAAAGAATGCCTTCATAACGTGTGCAAGCAATGTAATGGCAGGCAATACTGGAAACAGATATTAAGACAGCCTACCAAGAAAAATACACTCTATAATAGAAAAGAAATGCAAACACACAAGAGACCACATGGACAATGCACACCTGGAAGAAGCTGCAGGTAGAGAAAGGCCAAGTTCATGAGGGCGGGGCCACACAGAAGAAGGAGGGTAATCAAAGAATTAAAGAAGCCAGCATACAGAATTGGAAAAACAAGGGCTTTAATCCACTCCCCCACAGATACAAATAGAGCTGGACTACGTGTCTGGCCATCCTACGGATACTTGACAATGAGGGCTGTTAGTTCTAGATAGCTTGTAACTTTTCTTGAATAAATTTCCCTGCTAGATACCATCAAGTTTTAATGAGGTCCTGTTAGTAATATATATAATATATATATATATATATATATATATATATATATATATATATATATATATATATATATATATATATATACACACACACACACACACACACACACACACACACACACACACACACACACACACACACACAGTCCCCGATCATCGGTAGGCTCAGTTATCAGCGATCCGGTTTTACAGCGCATGTCTAGCGACGAAAGTCGGCAATTTTTGTCGCTGAAAATTGCTGATTTCCACTTATTGGCACTGGTACGTTTATCGGCGCCTCTCTTTCCGCCTTGGCATCATCTACTCTTTCTTGGATCCAGTCCTTCAGAACTAGTCCTTTCCAGCAAACATGTAGAACTTGAAGTCCTCATTTTGCTTGGCTCTGGATGTCGTAGACATCTTGAGATAATGCTTATATGGGCGATATCCTTTAAGTTTGTTCAAAATAGAATGGGGTTTGGTTTTATTCACGCACGGATGAGGCCGGTTGTAGAGCGAGGGTTTGTGCATAAAAGGATAATCAATATGCCTGAAAAGACTCGAATTTCAGGTTGTCTGAAAGACTCAGGGTGTCTGAAAAGACTCATAATTCAGGGGATCTGGAAAGACTCAGGGTGTCTGAAAAGACTCAGTTTGTTTGTGGTGAACTGGTTTCAATATGTCTAAAAGACTCAGGTGTTTGTAATGGACGAATTTCAGTGTCTTGAAAGATGTAATTTGGAGTTTATTTCACTTACGGCCATGGCCGGCTATAGCGTGAAGGTAGGGGTTTTTGTTCCGGGAGCACTTGCACGTTCCCGAGAGTCTGGGTATTTTTGGTTTGCCTTGTAGGACGTGATTTGTTCACAGGGAATTGACGTTTCTTTTTACTTTTTTCTTGTAGGACATGGTTTTGGATTCATGCACGGACTTGGCCGGCTAACAGTGTGAATCTTAAGGCTTGGTTCTGGGAGAATTTGCCCATTTGTAAGAAATTTTTAGGGGAGTCCCGATACGTGTTAGGTTCGGGAACTCGGTGAGTGTCATAACACTTTTAAAATGATAACCCCAACAAAAAAAAAATGTATAAACCTTAACAAAATAAAAGGAATGTGTTGGGAGACACTGGGATACTGGCGCAGAGGAGGTAAGGTTTACGTACAGGTGCAAATGGGTGGTTTAGAAACTAGCCGTTTTAGAAGTACACTTATATATATGCTTATAGGAGTGATAAGTTCATCACCGAGAGACGGATAAATTACAAAGTCACTGATAAATGTCCATATTTTGCCAACAATAATAAGAGCCTTTTCCTCCAACCTGATAATAAGTACAAAACTTAATTCTACCATGCACAGGCATTGTTTGCCTAAGAAAAGGGTAATGTTTGCTCAGCTTGATAGCCACTTGGGTTTGTTGTCTGGCTCAGTTGCTGACAGTTCAAGGTTGTCTGTTACGCTCACCTGGATCGAAGCACAATGGCCGGTGGGGAGATTTTCCTGAGACGACTGCATGCTTATGAAAACATATTATGTTCCTTAAGGCGTGTTTAGAGGAACCCAGATATAAAAATTTTCTCTTAGGCTTTCCAAAAATTGGACTGTGAATGATGTGAAAACCACTTGGTCACAGCAAACTTTAAGCAAAACGAAAGATTAATTCCAACAAACACAAAACAACAACAAAAGGGCAAGAGGTTCCTTACTCTTATGAAGGAAATAGCGTGGGCGAATATTGAATGGAAAATTTTGAATGAAATAGAATTTATCATGTGCATTGCTCTACGCAGGAATTTATACAAATGCAAATATGAAGCACATTTATTTGCTCACGTGGCTTGAACAATTTTACACCTTTTCTGAGGTTTTACTCTTTATAGAGTGCTACATGTGCCTAATGGATTCCTAACCGCTGAGAGAGAGAGAGAGAGAGAGAGAGAGAGAGAGAGAGAGAGAGAGAGAGAGAGAGAGAGTAAAGCTCTTAACTTCAGCGATACAAAAATTTGCTGGGTCAAGCGATACAAAAATTTGCTGGCTGACCCACCTGGGTTCTAACATGTGCCTAGCTAAAATTCCAAGACGAAAAATTGTCTGGATAACAAGGAGGAAATAAACGCACTATTTCATTTTTACTATGCTTCATAATTCACTAGCTTGCCTGTGCAAAAAACATGCAAGCCCCCATGCAGGGGCTGTCAAAAGCTTGTGTAACAGATACTAACTCTCTCTCTTCTCGATAACTGGGTTGCATGCATGTGGCTGTTTCCCTATTGCTATTTTCAGTTACAGTTTCACTTCCTGTCATAACATAAAATAACAATACTCACTGTGTGGTACTCCTTGACTGTGCACTTGTGGATTTTACACTTAGTCGTTTCTTGTCTTGCATCCAGCCTAGCTTTCCTAGTTGCTGATACTGCAAGTTGCAAGGAGGCAAAGATTGTCTGCAACTTTGCAGATTATGATCAAGGCAAATAGGTCACCATTTTTATTATTTTACCTAGGGAAATGCTTGTCATGAGCCGGTTATAGACTCTAAATGAATGATTTAGTTACTTTCTGCAATAGTTTTATAGTATCTGACTGCTGTTGATTCAGGCAATCATAAAAAACAAAGAAAAGGGGGAATATAACTCAGCTGATGGATCTACTCACAAGGCAGTTGTAAGCAAACACTTAAGGGTAAGTTTAAAACTACTTATATTTACAGTAAATGACCAATCAGAAGATGAAAATGAACTAAACAGGCAGGTAAGACCTGAGAGATTAATTATAACTAGGAATACTTGAAGGTATATCCATCGCTGGACTATGCTGATAGAGGGTGTCTTGGGCTCCACGAAGGGCAGGGCACAATCAAGGAAGAATTCCATGGCTAAGGATCCCTCAGTAAACGGAAAGATATACAAATTTAAGGCCAGTAAGGACACAGTAAAATATGCATAGGACAAGGTGGTGGACGGAGGATACCATGGATGCCTAGAACACACAATTTTATGTAATTACTCAAACACTGAAATTTTCGTAACACTGCTCTAACGAGGTGAGGTTAATATGGAAGTACTGGCACTTAGAAATAAAATAGGAAGTATAGTGCAGAATTAAAGCAGTGTGACGGAATGAAAAGAAACCTTTGCAACAGATCACTTTAACTTATAGAAGAGGTGGCTTCAGTGTGGGTAATGGCAGCGGAGGAGGACTAAAAGGCTTCACTGGTAAGAATATTAAGGCCCCTACAAGATAGGACCACGTGGTAGGGGCATGGCACTCTGGAGGAGGCGAGAATGCAAAGGGAGGATGGTGTCTCGCTTGCATACAGATATGTCTCTAACTATTCCTTCGGTCGGACCTTTTAAGACCTCCGGTCAGGTATTATGATGCTTTCCTCATGCTGATGGGGTTAGTGTCGTTCCCCTATGCGGCCGCATCATTTGAATCTCGGGTCACATCATGGTCAGCCAATTACAGGTGCTCCTGCAAGAGCCGCACCTCTCTCAATCTGGTTTATTCTGCCTTTGGCCAGAAATTAATCCCCTCCCAGCCTCGTGTTCTGAAAAACAAAGGGCTTCCCAAAGTCACATGTTCAAAGAGAGAAAGTGGGAGAAATATACAGAGTGCAATTAATGTATTTAAGGAAGGGCCAATATTCCTTTCGCCCTTCTGTGTCAGGCAGTGCTAAGCATTGCATTATATTCTTACTTCTGGTTTTTAAATTAAGCTTTTGGTAGCTTGGATGCTTGGGAAGATGTAGCAACATTATACGAGGGTAAGTCAATAAGTATCCACACTTTTATTCTAATTGTTTATGAATAGGCTGTATGGCTTTGTGTGCTACGCGGGGTTGTAGATGGCTCCGCCCTCCTCCCTTGTGGTTGGTTTCAGTGTTACCACTTAAGTGCACTCTGCGCTGTTGAGAAGTAAGGATGGACGCACCACTCTCCATTTGCACCAAAGAAGAACAACGCTCTGTAATCCGATTTTTGTGGTCTGAAGGTGTACCAGGAGCTGAAATCCATAGAAGACTTTCAGTACAATACGGGGGCAATGTTTTGCCACGACGTAGTGTTTATGAGTGGATTGAGCAGTTCAAAAGCGGTCGGACAAGCGTGGAGGATGAGAAACGTGATGGACGCCCAGCCACAGCCACTACTGACGCTAACATTGAACAAGTCCAAGCCCTGATTCTGAATAACCGACGATTGTCTATTGATGAAGTAGCTTATGATATGCACATTAGCCATGGTTTCTGCATATGAAATCGTGCATAACAGGCTCAACTTTCATAAAGTCTGTACGAGATGGGTCCCAAAACAACTTAGTGACGAACACAAGCACAATCGTTTGAAAATCTGTCAGCACTTACTGGACCGTCATGCTAATGAAGGGGATACTTTTTTAAACGAATTGTCACTGGAGATGAAACATGGATTCATCACTTCGAACCAGAGAGTAAACGCCAGAGCATGGAATGGAAACACCCCTAATCTCCAGTAAAAAAAAAAAAAAAGAGTCAACCCTCTGCAGGAAAAGTGATGCTCACAGTTTTTTGGGACTCACGAGGGCCAATTCTGGAACATTACCTGGAAACAGGGTCAACAGTAAACAGTGAACGCTACAGTGATATGCTTATCAACAAGTTGAAGCCGGCAATTCGCAACAAACGCCGAGGTCTATTGTCAGAAGGCGTTCTTTTGTTGCATGACAACGCCCGTCCACATACCGCCGCCCACACCATTAACACTCTTCAAGAACTTCATTTCGAGGTGTTGGAACATCCTGCATACAGTCCTGATCTCGCCCCGTCTGTTTACCATCTGTTTGGTCCACTTAAAGATGCTTTAAGAGGCCGTCGTTTCGCCACCGATCAGCAGGTGAAGGAAGCGGTGCATACATGGCTCAATGCTCAACAGAAAACGTTTTTTCTGAGGGTATCGGAAAGTTAGTGCAACGATGGACCAAGTGCATTGAAAAGCAGGGTGACTATGTTGAAAAATGATGTTATTGTAAACTTTGTATTGCTGTTGTATTAAATAAAAAAATTGGAGTGCAGATACTTATTGACATATATATATATCTTAGTGTAAGGAGTCAGAAGTCAATCCATATTTAAAATCACCAATGAAAGGCAGAGGACACACAGATATACAACTTTTATAGCTCTTGTTTTGATAATTTTAAATCCAACTCTGTTTCTACCCTTCTCCACCGAGCACTCGTCCTTACGTTGAACTGGAGCCTTTTCCATAAAGAAATTACATTTTTAATTGACTTTTTAAATAATAACTGTTTCTCTGCAAAGCAAGAGTATAGGAAATTATATAAACTACCCAACAAACGTTTCATTACAAAACCAGCAGTTTTAACCGTCCAAAAAATGAAGTTTTACGCAAGGTTCCCTTTCTCATGACCTCAAATTTCACAAAAAGTTCACACAAATTATTCGGGATCATTTTTGTGCCATTGATGTTACTTTAATTCCTAAGAACCCTTTCACCATCGGTTAGCTCTTCAAAACTAAAGAGCTGTTATCACCTTATATGTCATCTGGTGTTGTTTATAAATATACTTGCCCTGAATGTCAAACAGGGACCTATGTGGGATCCACCAGTAGACTCCTTAAGGTGCGTATCGATTCTCATCGTGGCGTAAGCTTCTGTACTGGTAGCAGAATTTCAAACCCAGAACATTCCAATATCAGAAATCACTCAAAAATTTGTAAACCACATATTGATAATAAAGACTTCTGCATTTTAGGCCATACCACCAACCCTCAAGACCTTGTTATTCTGGAATCACTTTTTATTAAACAACTTGTTCCATCGTTAAACACTCATATGTCGTCCTCCCCTCTATATCTGTCCTGACTTGCGTTGTTTCTATTTAAGTTTATGTTTAGTTTAATGTAGTCACTCCTCTAGGTCGGTCCTTAATCTTTTGTTCTGTAACCCCTTTCACAGCTATTTTCATTTGTAGTTTACTGTAGATTCTGTTACCTTTCGTTTTAATGTAATGATTTTAAAAAATTTTGTTCAATTAATTTTAATGTTTGTTTCTATTTCTGAAATTTTGTATGAATAATTTTCAGCTTTTCAATTCTTAACTTTTAGTTATAGTATTTACTATTTTACAAAGAATTTTATTTTTCATTTTAACAGCCCTGATTATGCAATTAATTTGATAATTATGAAACATTGTAATAAAGTCAGCTGGTATATCTGTGTGTCCTCTACCCTTCATTGATGATTTTATGTATATATATATAAAAATTTTTATAACACTGTGATTTATATACAATCATGAAGCTACAAATGTCGCTTAATATCAAATTCACGCTACCTCGGAAATATCCCCGATGGGGAATTATCACGGAAGGGGAATTTATAAGTGATAAATGGATTGGTACTGCCGGGTCTCGATCTCTCGACACAGATACTTATCCAGCGAGACCTGGCGTTACCAATCCATTTATCAATTATATATTCCCCTTCCATGATAATTCCCCATCGGGGATATTCCCGAGGTAGCGTGAATTTGATATTAAGCAGCATTTGTAGCTTCATGATTATATATATATATATATATATATATATATATATATATATATATTATATATATATATATATATATATATATATATATATATATATATATATATATATATATATATATATATATATATATATATATATATATATATATATATATATATATATATATATATATATATATATATATATATATATATATATATATATATATATATATATATATATATATATATATATATATATATATATATATATATATATATATATATATGTAGACAGAGGGAAAGAGAGGAAGAGTAGAACAGTTCCAATGATAATTTGAAGATACACTTAATATAGCTTAATTTTCAAGACATTCCATTCCCCATTCTCGAAGCTGTTAGAAGTTAAATAACTGAGACACGATAGTGATGTGAAATATATAATGAACATATAAAAGGCGAAGCATTAATTAAAGATTGCAAGGCATAACGTGTACCGATGAGGTCAGAAGGTGAAGACTGAGTAACAAGCTGAGTTTTTTCGGGCTCCGATGAAAATCACGGGAGGTACAGAGGAGTTGAAGTGGCCTTGGGTATTCAAGCGGGGAACCAAATGTTTGATAAACAGTGATTCAGTGATACACAATTGATGGTCATTAAGAGTCTTTCCAATAATTTATAATCTTTGTATTCGGTGTTGTGTTCACATTTTCTGGCCTGGTCTCCAACGCATGAACATTGAGGGCTTAAAAACTATAACGCTCCACTTCTTTTTGTTTGGCGTTCCACTTTCGACTGTGATACACAAAAGACAAAACACGCATATATATACATATATATATATATATATATATATATATATATATATATATATATATATATATATATATATATATATATATATATATATATATATAAGGATACATTGGAGTCTTTGAATATGAATGCAATATAAATATGTACGTTCATACTTTACATGTATCTCTGCGGACGTGTTTCAAGTGTGATGCTCACAAGCGTCCGAAATTAGCTCTAATATATATACATATACATATACATATACATATATATATATATATATATATATATATATATATATATATATATATATATATATATATATATATAAGGATGCATTCAAGTCTTTGTATTTGAATGCAATATAAATATGTACGTTCATACTTTACATGCATCTTTGTGGACGTGTTTTAAGTGTGATGCTCGAAAGCGTTCTGAAATTAGCTCTAAGGATGGGACAGATAATTATATCACAAGTGCTCACACCTTATCAGAAAGCCACCCTTGTACTCTTACCAGCCACAGCTGCGCCCACGAAAAAGGCGAGAAGTAGTAAGTGCGTCCCTCTCATCTCTTTCGCTTGGTGGTGTCTGGGAAGAGAATGTCATCAGCTTTTGGTGTCCACTTGTTTTTATAATGATTATCTCTCTCTCTCTCTCTCTCTCTCTCTCTCTCTCTCTCTCTCTCTCTCTCTCTCTCTCTCTCTCTTTGAGGAATGTATAACAGAGATGGTCTAACAATTAAGGTCTCTCTGTTGTAAATGCCTCTCTCATTATTATCTTGTTAATTTTTAAATTAAAAGAAATTTTACTACCGTCTGCAGTTGTACGATTTTTGTAAAATGCCGCGTGTTTTGGAAGGTAGATATCAGATTGAATCTCCTGCTTTCCATTATTTCGATAAAGGACTGACTCAGTTTGAATTGAACTATTAAGATTATCTTTATCATCGTGATAAGGAAGCTTCCACAGAATTGGATTTTCAAAATATATGAAAAATGGAGAAAGCAAATGAAAGTAGCACGAATGTGGAAGTAAAAAAGTAAATTAACATGTGTAGTACATAAATGGGAATCAATCATGAAATGAGTATGGTGTCCAGCAAAGTTGAATGGATTTTAAAGAAGTATTATCTTCTCACTAAAATCTAGGAGCATCGTTCTGCGTAGCACGGCCACAAGAACGGCACACAGTTTTGCAAAGAAACCGACGAATGTTCTAATCATTTTTGGGTTGCATGCTTATTAAGGTTAATTTGATCTCTGGTATATGTTCTGCTCTATGTTAATATATATAAATGCTCTCATCATATTACTTTGTGCTCTACGACTGAATGGTTCCGTCACCTGGTTTGTTGGCAAATTATAATCGAGTTACATCCGGAATCTCGTGCAAGCTTGAACTTAAAGACAGTAAATTTTACACCGTTATAAGGTCACACTTCGTGAGAAGTGCCTCACAGAAATTTTAAATGAAAAAATTTATTTAATTTACCCATGGATGGGATAGAATAGAGTAAATTGGCGGGCAAAATGATAGGTTTAGGTATGTATAGCACTGAGTATTTTGTAGATTTTTGTTTTCTAGTTTATATAAGTTAAGTATAAGAACTGTTAGTTTTCAGGTTTAGTAAATAATCGTTGGAAAAAGAGAATCCTTCAAGGACAATTACCTCATTCCATGCGATGTTCTTCAGTCACTTAACTTGTTTCCAGCCTTCTAGCTACTTGTTGCTTCTTTGCAAATATCAGTTGATACTGCGGCCCTCAGTCAATGAGAAATTTCTCGTAGTGTTTTCTTGAGCCATATACTACAGTAATTATTTTTTATTTCTACTGCTATATATACTTGTGCTTGTAGATTGTTTTGCTGATTAGTTGCGTGTTTAAAGTTAAAATTCCACATTCCTGCTTTATATTATATATATATATATATATATATATATATATATATATATATATATATATATATATATATATATATATTATATATATATATATATATCCTTTGATCGTTTGCATTTTGTTTTTCCCATCTTGTTACTTCAAAATAAAATAACGTAAATTGAAAGAAGTACTAGATGTTTTTTGTAAAGTTCACTTGACATTTTCCCATGCCTTGCCCTTTCAATAATGACAATCCAGTTGTCAAATGAGGAGACAAATTCATGACCATACCCTAAGTCATTACCAACCCCTGACCCAACCATAATAATCCTCACTTGAGGGAAAAATCAGTAGCCCTTTGGACTTAAAAGAACCCTTTGAGATTTCACACATTTCCGATATTGTCAAGTAGTCCCCAGCCAATCTTGTCACGAGAGCTCTCTGAGGAAATTCCTCCACCATTCAACTGCCTGCCGTGCCATTAAGGGTCACCTCCTTGACCTGACCCATACATGCGTCTCCTCCCACTCGACCTTGCCTCTCCACTCTAAGTATCTCGGTATTGTCCTCTCCCTCCCTTGAACCTTTTATCGGCCAACATTCAAAGATCCTTCCAGATACCTGCCAGGATTAGCGGCGTGCCCAAGACGAGGACAATAGATGACCCTATTAAGAGGGAACTGTCAAAACATGACAACCCTCAGGGCCATTTGCAGTATAAATACAAGCTCCGACAGACCATCCTTTGCTAGTGTATCTTACGACATCTACCTGTCGAGAAGTCTGAATAGGGGCTCCAATGAAGTCCTCACTAGACATCTCTCTGATGCTGTCACTCTGAAGGTGGTCCTGTCTAACTGCCTTGCCCTTTGAGCGCTGATGCCTCTGTAGCCCACCAGTGCCCTTCTGCTTCATCTAATCCCTGTATGGTGGGGTACTGTGCGCGGCACAGCTTCCACTGATGCCCTGCTATGGGAACCTGGCTCTGGTCTCCTGCAATGTCTTGTCCACGGACTAAGGTAATGTGATTGGAAGTTATTTGTTCGGCCTTACCATTTTATCTTTACCTGATTTTTTTCCACCTGTTCTCCTGTTCCTATACCCATGCCCCTTTGCATTCTCCCTCAGAGACTCATGTGATTTTGATTGTGGTGTTTTTTGTCAATATTGGAATACTAGTGTTAATTTTATGTCCACTTTGACTATAAGTGTTAACTTACAGTGAATTAATGAATTATTGATACCAGTGTCTTGCTATTTGCTTACGTACTCCAAGTGTCACTCAAAGTTCCTTCGTGTATTACAACATCCCTGTTCTTGCAGATCCATGGCGCGAGTACCTGTTGTGTGAAATTACTTGTAGGTCAACCATGCCAGCTCCCTGCAAACTACAGGTGCCATACCTGGTCATGATATCTGGAATCCCAGTGTGATCCTTGTCTTGCTTGCTGTACCCCATCCTGTACATTCTAAGGACCCTATCCCATACTTGCAATGTGTATTAGCCTAAGACGGCAGAGTTATAACTCTTGCACTTGTGTGGCACTCTTGCTTAGTGATTGTGATCTTAATACAATAATTTGATTACTCCCATGGAGCTCCATTGATAGCTCCTGTAAATATTTTCTCTTCTGATATTTTAGTGAATTATACTTTTAAGCGAACAATCTATCTTACTTTGCCTTAAACCCTTATTCTTATGGTATTTTGAGTATGGTCACTACTAAACTCTCTGTTCACTGGAGCGTAGCCCCCTTGAGAGAGAGAGAGAGAGAGAGAGAGAGAGAGAGAGAGAGAGAGAGAGAGAGAGAGAGAGAGAGAGAGAGAGAGAACCACACAAAAGGTCTCTGAAATCAGCATGAGCAAATTTTAGGATTCTGGCCAGAAGTAAAACAATCAGATGACGTCATTATTAAGGCATTTTGGGAACGAGGTACAAGAGAAAATTCTAGAAAAGGAAGATGACGTCACTTCCTGAGCAAAACGTCTTGGTGCCAAAACTAACACGTTAGAACAATACGTGACCAGAGCAATGCAATCTTAAACATGACACAGTTGCCATGTGCTTTGGTGCAATAACCCCCTTGATCTTAGAACAACGCATGTAACATTGTGAAATCATTTGTCTTCTTCTTGTATGAGACAAAAATCTTACACGACTCGACTGTTATCCTGACCTGTCAACACATTATCTTTCACAATGACACTCAAAGCAAAACAGAGCACTCGCAGAACACGCGTGGTTGGGAGAAAAAATACACGATTACATTCTGCATTATTGTTAAAAAAGTATTATTAATTCTAAATTACGCTGTTACGTTATCTAAATCATTAATTCTTCTGAGATCTGACATTATGCTACATATGATATTTCAACAGTTATTATCATTACACAGAACACACGACAAGTAGAACAGTAAATATATCAAAATCATGGAAAGATATACATTTTAAAGACAATATCATAAGATTGCTCCCTCCAGAAGATTAATTATCCCAGGTATGAATCCAACGATTCACAATGGGATAAATAATCTGCTGTGGCATTATTTTTTCCTGAAATGTGTTTCACTTTTACATTTTACGGTTGCAGGCACAAAGACCACCTGGTCAGTCTCTGATTGTTATTTTTCATCTTATTGATGAATGAGGTATTGTTGTGGTTAGTCAACACTAAAATTTCTTCATTCCTAGGACAGTTCACATACACTTCAAACTTTTCAATGCTGCAATTAATGCTAGTGTTTCTTTCTCTATGATGGAATAAATTTTCTGATGCTTTTTCAACTTTGAAGACAAAACAAACTGGGTGTAAGATATTACTGTCATCTTCTTGAAGTAAAACAGCTCCAGTTCCACAGTTGGATGCATCAACTTGTATCACAAACTTCTTACTGAAGTCTGGAATTTGAAGAACTGGTCTTGAAATTAAAATGGCTTTAACCTTCTCAAATGATTCTTGACATTCTGGAGTCCAAACAAACTTTGTCTTCAGACTGGTTAAGTCAGTTAAGGGAGCTACTACAGCTGAGAAATTCAGACAGAATCAGCGATAAAATCCAGCCATGCCCAAAAATCTTTGTAGTTGTTTTCTGGTAGTAGGGTGCCTAGCTTTACGGATAACTTCTACTTTAGTGTCAACAGGAGCCAGAAGGTCTTTTCCAACTTCAAATCCCAGATAATGAACAGTTGCCTTTCCAAACTAACTTTTTTGTAAGTTGATTGTTAGTCCTGCTTCATGTAGTTTCTTGAACACTTTGCTTGAAATCTTAAGATGTTCTTCCCATGTTGCAGAATAAATCACTATGTCATCAAGGTAAACACCTACTCCTTCTATGGATCCTAGCAGTTGATCCATCACTCGTTGGATTGTCCTAGGTGCATTCTTCAGACCAAATGGCAAAACAGCGAATTGATACAGTCCAATAGGAGTAATGAAAGCTTACAGCAACTT
Organism: Macrobrachium rosenbergii; assembly: GCF_040412425.1. Lineage (NCBI taxonomy): Eukaryota > Metazoa > Arthropoda > Malacostraca > Decapoda > Palaemonidae > Macrobrachium > Macrobrachium rosenbergii. The sequence goes on from NC_089776.1 coordinate 16,358,830, forward strand.
AGCATTCTCATCTAAGGGAATTGGATAATAAACTTTCAACAAGTCTTTCTTGGAAACAAACTTGCCTTGCCCAATATTATCAAGTAATTGATCTCTAAGAGGCAAGGGATAATTGTCAACCACACTGATGGAATTCAGTTTCTTATAATCATTACACATTATAATCATTACACATCCTAAATGAGCCATCTGGTTTCTTCACTAACACACATTGAGAGTTATAATGACTTGAACTGGGTTCTGCTAATCCATGCTGCAACAAATATTTAACTTCTTTCTTCAGAACATCACTGTTAAAAGGTGATAAGCGATATGCTCTGTTTAAAAGGTTTTCCATCTTCTCTGATCTTTATCTCATGCTTTGCTGGATCGGTACGCCTACGTACATCTGCAAAAATTTCAGGGAAACATCTGATCACCTCACTTAATTCACCACTTTACTTAACACTCAGATGTTTTAGTTTATCCTCCAAATTTTCCAATATTGAAGAATTGTTCATCTTGCTTTCAGCTCCCAAATTTTTAGCCATCCTCGTCCTCTGTAGATGAAATTGTGTGTGTTACTGAAAGTATTTCAGTTTTAGTCTCTGAGAAGTAAGGTTTCAAAAGATTCACGTGTACCTTCTTCTGTTGCTTCCTTCTTCCTGGTGTTTCAATTACACAGATTCTATCACTTAACTTCTCTACTATCTTGTAAGAACCTTGAAATTTATTGGCAAGGGGAAATCTTTTCACTGGTAAGAACACTAGAACTTGCTGTCCTACACTAAAACTTCTTAGCTTAGTCTTAGCATCATATCTTCTTTTCATTTTCTCTTGACTTACTTTCAGATTTTCTAAAGAGAATTTTCTAATTTCTCATAATCTTTTCCTCAAGTTCTTCACATATTCTCCTTGGATTTCCTCTTGATTTTCTTCCCAATTTTCTGCAAGAATCTTCAATGGACCTGCCACTCCTCGACCAAAAATCATCTCATTAGGTGAACATCCCATACTTTCTTGATAAGCATTCCTAACTTCAAACAGCATCAAAGGTAAACCCACATCCCATTCTCTTCCTGATTCATAACAGCATTCTTTTTAACATGCTTTTCAAAGCCTGGTGAAACCTGTCCAAGGCTCCTTGAGTTTCTGGATGATAAGTAGTTGATAACTGTTGTTTCACTCCTAACAAGCTCATCACATCCTGGAACAATTTTGAAGTAAAGTTTGTTCCTTTATCAATTTGCACAATTTTTGGTATTCCAGACTTGGAGAAAAACTCCACCAACTTCTCAGCAATTACCTTGGTACTTATAATTCTTACAGGAATTGCCTCAGGATACCTTGTCACAGGACACATTTATGTTAACAGATATTCTTTGTTTTCAGAAGCGGCCCAACCACATCTATAATCACCTTGCTTAAGTGTTCTTCTCTAACGTCTGTGGGTTGTAGGGGGTGCTTTCTGAATAGTTTCATTTGGTTTTCCAGCTACTTGGCAGGTGTGACACTCTACAAAACCTGCTAACATCCTTGTGAAGTCCAAGCCAGAAAAAATACTTCATAATCTCCTCAACAGTCTTCCTGATTCCCGTATGTCCAGAATCATGTGCTACTGCTACCACTTGCTTCCTCAATGGATATGGAATCAAAATTTGATGATATTCGCCCCAATCTGCATTTCCTGGTATATCTGCAGGTCGATGTTTCCTGATTAGCAATCATTCCTTTAGATAATAATAGGTAGGAGTTTGTTGCATCTCTTCTTGATCAACAACTCTGAAGAACAAATCAGCCAACGTTGTATCCTTCTTCTGCAGTTCCATTAGCTTCTCTCTAGTCACTTGACCAACTTCAAGGGCTGAACTCTCAATATCTGCTAACTCTGCTACTGCAGTTTCACTACTATCTTCAGGAACAGTCTGACTACTCTGAGTCTCTTCAATAACAACAGGATCCTCTTCTTGGGAAATCTCTTCATTGCTAGCACTAGGGGAAACTTCACTTTCCTGGAACAGCTCTTCTAAGCTCAAAGATCCTTCACTTGATCCTTCTTGTGCAGGTAAATCCTCAGTTTCTTCACTTGCAGACGTAGTTTTCTTCGCACTCCTGGTAGTTACTAAACTTGGAAACAGGTGGGGGTTTTTCTTTTCTAAATCTACCGTAGGACTAATTCTCAACGGCTTGTCTGTCACTATAGGACAAGGGACAAATGGTACACCACTTGCTTCATTACCCAGTGAAACATGTAAACCTTCAGCCTTCAACAGCTAGTAAGTCCTTTAGAGCAAAATCAATACTTCCTGTCACCAATTTACATGACAGATGCAAGTGGTATATAGGAGTTACCTCATCTCCTTCTATACCCTTCAAAATAACTGACTCTCCTGTTAGATTCTTCTCCAACTGTGGGTGAGCACGACGAACTACCACACTATGGTTACTCCCAGTATCACGTAATAACTTGACTGGTACCTGCACACTCCCTCCTTGAGTTGACAGTGTACCTTCATAGATACATGGCTTAAAAGCCTCCGAGCTGCTCAACGAAGTTACAAATAAATCTTGTATACATCCTCAGGCTGATAACTTAGAATCACAAAGAATCAGAAGTGGTCGTGTTGTAAGGAAACCTCAATATCTTCAGGATTATTTGTAATAAGTTTAGAGAGCCAACTAGGTATGTAGGATTAGATTTATTTTGCAGGGACCAGTTATGTAGAAGAAAAGTTCTTCCAAATTTTGTTGAGAAAATGCAAAAGAAGGGAGATGTAACAAGATGTGAATGTTGTGATCTAGATTTTGTAAGTAATCAGTGTATGAATATTATTTGGTACGCTGTCTAAGTTTGTGAGTCATATCTGTTGTTTATGTTTTGACAAGTCACGTGACCAGAACTTCATTCGCATCTCCGCCTGCTCTCCGAAATGTTGGCTCGTCAACACTGTATAACTAATTGGTAGCCTGTTTAATAAACTAATGTTAACTACCTTCAGCTTATCATTAAGAACCCGAAACACTGCTTCTGTTTATATAGCTCAACCTTCATGTTATATGAATCCCTGTAATTCCTTTGATTTTTTAAGTAAAAATTATAATTTTTACAAATTTTTTGAGGTACTTTAGTGGCTGTGATTAATAACGGTAATGACAGTTAATACTTCAAGGAAACTCTACATTACAGTGTGTCTGTGGACTTCATGCCACAGAAGAAGCAGAGTGTTTTTGACACAGTTTTCTAATTATATATCCTTTTAAATCTGACGAGTAACACCCCGGACATCTTGAAATAGATTTAGTGTCATATATGAGTAGTTTTTATTAGTGATTTGATTGTTGGCCTAAACTGAGAGTAAAAATGAACATAAGCCAGGTATTGCTACTCTTGTTGCTCATGCCTGCTTCCTCATTTGTAAAATAAATTGCTCCTTGCTGTAACAAATAATTGAAACAAATCAATAGGACATGCAGTCAGTGAGGTATGAGGCTTATCTCCAGCAGCTCAAAGACTAAATAAGTATTTGATTTTTGCAACAAAGCCTACTCCATGATACTGTTCCTTGGCATACTGTATGTAATGATCATAGTTTTTTATGATACTCGGTGATTACTTCCAGCTGTCTGTTTCACATCGCGTAAGATATGTGTTATCTTCTGTTACCAAAAAACAAAGTACTTTTTTGTAAACTTCCTGTATCTCCAAAAGTCTTGTTTTACCTGTGGACTGTGGCCTCCCGAGAGCCTTGTGTTTTAGACAAATCATTTAGAGTGTGGTAATTATTGACGAAGACCAAGGTTTTTTTCATGAGCTGTGCGGCAATGAGGAACTTGAACCATTGCCTTTAGTGCCCATGTCTCAAGAAGTAGTACGGGCTACTCGCTTTCCAGTGCCTCAGAGCCCACGTTCTGGCGAGGGGTCACGGTGTCACACACCCCTGTACCAGATGTCTTCCTTTTTATTCGCTGCAAAACTTTGAATGGTCTGTGTGGTAGTTTTAGATGTAAGTGCCCAGAAAAAAAAAGGCTTCACTGCCTTGCTTTACGAATACTAACATCTGGATATTTGTTGATTTTTTATCATTTTAATGTTAATTGGGCGTCCTTCGACTATGCATGTGTAACTTAAGTAGCATTACCTTTATTTAGAAGCTGTTAACATGTATTATAAGTAATGATTAGTTAAGTACCAGGAGTCCACGTTTCAAAACTTTTTGGACCATGTGTACAGATTTCATTTTTCACTTCGTCGTAGGATGAGATCCTAGTTACTCAAGTTTTCAAATGCTCATACTGGTATTATTCGTCCTTATATTCTGCTTGACTTCGTTTTCAATGTAGGTATCAGTCTTCCTGTCCAGATGTTTGGTTGTGATTCTTTTCGAGTTTTTTTTTTTCATATATAGTTGCATGTGGGCCTTGAATGCATATCTGACCTTCAAGTTCTCTGTCAACCACTTGGAAATGCGAAGTAACAAAAAAAAATAGGAATATTTCTGGGAAATATAGACTATTTGAGGACATAAATAAAACGACCAGTGAAAGGTATAGGATCAATTTTTATATTTCAGGCTCCACTTTATATTCTAAAGGAAAAATTTTGAAGCAAGTTTTGTTGGGTTAAATCTCTGCTGCTGAGCTCCGTAAGAGAGTTTACAATATAGAGGACCAAAGTTCAGACGACATTGAAACTATATATAACGTAAGTTTTTGTTATTCAGTGCATTATAATGCACCATAAACCCAACACTGAATAAGAAATTAATTGATGTGAAAAGATGACTAACGGTATCCTAAATAAATCACGTACAATAGTAGTATAAAAGCTATAAGGTTATGTGAGAAATATTTATGAATGTAACTTTAAATGCAAACTTTAGAGCAATGAAGAATATACGTCGCAGTTTCGGAAATCCTTGATGTTTTCCCACGTACTAATGAGGACATTTTTCTTACCCAAAAAATATATATATATATATATTGCTATCTCGTCCAAATTCACTTATAAGATAAATGGGTTGACACCCACTCACATGAACAAACACACACACACACACACACATATATATATATATATATATATATATATATATATATATATATATATATATATATATATATATATATATATATATATATATATATATATATATATATATAAATTATGTGATATGTCTTATGGTATCTGTAAAATTAATATGTTTTTATACTTTTTATATATTTTCTCTTGTATTTGTCATGTATTGACTGTAATAACTATGATGATAGTGTTTGTTAGAGATGCTAAGTGTCAGATCATACAAGGATTGCTTTGACTGCGTGATTTTAGGACTAAAATACATTTTGCTGTTAGGATTATGTTTGTACAGTTGTCAGGTGTTCTACCTGAGTAATTCCCCTCCATTTCGAAAGGAAGCACTTAAACTGTCATTTAAGAATATGTGGGATGACAGATTGGGAAAAGCTGGTTCGCCTCTGTTTGTACAAGTGTGCACACAGGAAGCCCTTGTCAATCAAGCAGATAAGAGGACTGGCCTATATAGCTCTCTGAGCCAGAGAATAATTTCCTTATCTTTTTTCCTGTTTAGGGGGAGAAATTGCATTTATTCCTTTTTTTGCCAGTGAAGATTTCCCAGAACGACCTATTTCTAAAAATGCCTAACTGCCAACCCAGGTTTAATCTAATAGAAGATTTTTGTTAAAACTGATCGGTACAGACTGAGAATTTGTAGAGGTTGGCCTCTCTCCCTCTCTTATCCCCTCTTCATTCAGAAAAGAGTAAGATTTGTGGTCACTCTCCCAAACATATAAGTTTTTGGAAGCTGTTAATAATATTTAAAACTCCCTTGGTAGGATCTGACATAAGAAAAGAGTGTTTGCAGAGTAACAGGCCTTAGATAAAAGTGTATATTGGTGCAGTAAAAAAGGAGTTATGTAAAAGTGTTCAGAAACTTGTATACCATGGTAAAAAGGTAGATACTTTAAAGAGATTTTGCCTTAGTGAAATAATTGTTGATAAACCTTTTGTGCACTTATTGTATGTTCTTGTTTTTACATTTTTGTGTGTGTTCTTGTGTTTACAATTTCATAGTTTTACCCAAACTTTTGTGTTGGTGATTTTACATTTATGTAGTTTGCACTTTATATGTGTTGATACTTTAACATTGCATACTTGATTTGATTTTCATTTGTTAAGATTTCTTTTTGAAATCTGGAATAAGTCTTAATAGTTTGAATTTTGCTTAGTATCGTAATTTCTTGATAAGTTAAAGTTTTGTGAATTAATCTTGTTTAAGAATTAACTAAATCTTATGTTGTTTTCAAGTAATGGTAAATTTTTTCAGATTGTGAATTCTAATTATAACTTTTGTAAGTTAGAAATAAATTTTTGTATTTAAAATTTTAAAAGCACAGTGTTTCATTTTTAACCACCAGTGAATAAGGTTATTTGTTATGCACAAGGTAAGTGCTAAACATGTTTTGTTCTCCTTCAGAAGTCTTTTGAAGTGAATTAAGACCATGGAAACAATTATAGTTGTTTGATGGAGTGATGCCCTTTTTTATCTAGTAGCCTATATCCCAATACCTCACACAGAACTTGATAAACTTAATTTGATTTTTCAAGTGATAAGCAAGTGTTAAGGGATCACTGTTACCTTTTGAGTGTTCAGTCATAATTTTATTGTTATGAGGGTTCAGGTATCTGGCTGAAGTGAGGTAAATTTTTGGATTTTGTGAATAGTTGTGTAATAACCAGGTACTTGATACACTTCATGACAATATATATATATATATATATATATATATATATATATATATATATATATATATATATATATATATATGGATGGATAGATAGATATATCTATATATCTAGACAAAATTTTGCATGTGGCCCTCATTTGACCCAAGGAAGGTTTTCGTGTAGGTTGTAAACCTATACCCCTGCCCTCGGGGGCCACCTTATTTACTGCAGGTCTTGGCTAAGACCCAGCCATGGATAATATTTTGAACTAGTGTGAAGCGTGGAGTGTTGGGAACATAGGTTTGCACACTTTCATATTGATTGTGCAAACTAGCGAGAGGGGCTCACCCAGTGTCGGGCTGAGTAGCACGAATTAGAAAAATGTTCCTGCAACTCCTTTGAATTCTTTTGTCGTGTAAAGTATGTGTACATCATTGAAAATGCTTTTCTTTCCTGTGATTAATAATTCTGTACAGAATTCATTGCTTTAAATAAACATGTTAACATATAACCACACCACGTGTTACTTCCTTTCTAAGGCAAATGATTGACTGTCATTCAGAGTTTTCCCCAGCAGCACCAGGTTGGTCAGCTAGCATATTATTAATGTGTGGAGTAGGATATATATATATATATATATATATATATATATATATATATATATATATATATATATATATATATATATATATATATATATATATATATATATATATATATATATGGCTTCCGAGGGGGACTGCATTTTACGTTACCTTTGCTAATTATAGTCTTACAAAACCCCTTGGAAGACCACAAACAGAATGGATAAAAGAAAAATTAATAGGTAGAAGGTCGCCAAGTAGGAATATGTTTCTTAACACTATTTTATTTTACACACACAAGGTGGTAAATTTAACAGTGGGAATGATGGAAAAATCTCACTAAAATAAAATATGTGAAAAAGACACAATAGTAATTAACTGAGTTGGTGATTAATGCATCAGTTTAACACAAAAGAGTGTATGTAAATGGCCACATACAGGTGGTCATTAAGCCAATTGGCAATGTAATATCAGGGGGTTCGGGCAGATTCCTCTGGCAATCAGGAGCACTGAAGAATGGCTACGTTGGTAAACGGCACTGATAACACTCCTGGAAGTGAAATAATTCCAGCTAAGACTACTAACAAAGTACTATCTCTCTAGGAATGAGTTAATACACAAGTTGGAGGGTATTGCATTAATCTGCTCACTTTTGGCAAGGGGAATGAGTTACATTATGCACGGTTTCAAGGGCCACACATTGGATATGATAAGTTCACTGTGTAAGTCGAAGATACAAGGGATTTACTTGAGTTGTGAAATTCGAGAGAAAGATAATAAAAACGGGTCAGAGAAAAAGTACACGGGCTAACCATATCCCTCCCTTGGACATACTGTGTTTGCTTCCTGGTGATGCTTGAACACAGGATTCTGGGTGAAGAGATCTGAGCTTCTCTTGAGTGGCGTCTGGTGCTAGGGCCACAATTCGTCAAGTGTGAGTGGAAAGTGAGTGCCTGCCCTGTCATAGGGTCATTCGTCTGATGGACAGCGATTCGCCTTAGCAAGATGCGGACTAACTCCTGATGTAGGAAGCTGGTTCCTTATAAAGCTTCAGGAGGTTACTTGGGGCTTGGCTTCAGGCAGTGTCACTGGCTATGACCTGAGGATTAGAGAAATGGTCTCTGCCAGTAAAATGGGAAAAAGCAGCAGGAGGTTAATTAAATTTGAGGCCTAGTCAGAAGGAAACAGCGACCATCTCCAGGTGTTTTCCCTGGAGAGGCATCATTGCCCCAACCCTTGACGAGGGTTGTGGGCCATTCGTAAATCCTACACGTTTGGTCCATCCTCCGTGGGTCAACCTCTGCCCCCACTATCTCGTGGTTTTCCCAATAAATACATAGAATCAGCAATCCAGCGGCTAAGAAAAACACACACACACACATATATATATATATATATATGATGATTATTATCACTTTTGTACATGATTCATTTATCACACATTACCACAGGTGGCTTGGAAATAAAGTCGAAACCGGTCAGGACCTACACCCCGTTTCTTATTTTTCACCTGTGGTAATGTGTGATTATATATATATATATATATATATATATATATATATATATATATATATATATATATATATATATATATATATATATATATGGGATGTGTGGTTATGTATATGTGTGTGTAGGATTAGGAAAAACCAGAGGATATTTCTCATTCTTTATTTTGACGTTTCTCACTCATGCAGTGCCAGTTAAAAAAAAGCAGTATGCAAAAACGATAACTAAAAAATAGTGTTAAAAAATAGCAATTAAAACATTTAAAAAGACTACGAAGACACGATAATAAAAAAAAATCATGTTAGAAAATAGCAGTAAAAACGGATTTACAACGGAAATGGGCTACCATCGAGGTTTAAGAATGGTTCTTTAAACTAAGTAGCACAGATGCTGGAAATGTGAAAGACTCTCGGCTTAGTTATGTTCATATATCTACAGAATTTTCTCTTATTGCTGACTGCAGAAGTCTTACCACTGGTGAGGTTCTTCTTGAACCTAGTCTTCAGTTTATATATTCCAGAACAAACTGGATCTCGAATACTGACAAGCAGTGGGCGAATACAAACCTCGCAGTAGTACGATTTTATTTTAAATCGTTAGTTTCAAGGCAGTTTGTGATAGGTATAAATGAAACGACTCTTTATTTTTAGATATTTTTACTTTGTTTTTTTCCAGAGGTAAGGTGTTGGCATCATGCTACTTTTTATCATAGGCTTTCTCAAACACAAGATCTATGGAATTTTTATGACTCGGCTTTAAAGTTCTTACACAAAGTTTTTGTTAACATTCAGAGTAGTATGAAAAATGTATCTGTTGATATGTTCATATATTGATGTCGATTCATTTTAGCAATATGCAAGAGTGAATGATGGAAGAGATGACCTACATTATTCATTCCTAGATTTGTCTGGCTTGAGGGATGGGAAAGAACTATGTTATCAACCACGAAATTTGTGCATATTGCATTTACAAGACTCCAGAACTATTATTAATCTCCCGTAATCAGATTAAAGTTTTGCAGCAGCTGCAAATTTTAAAACGTTTTACTGGTGGCTGTGTATGTAAGGTTAAATTATGTTTCAGATTTAAGGATGAAAGAATTCCTCTGATATTGAATTAAGAAAACGGTTTCATTCTAAACCATGTTGCTTAATGTATACCAAAATCAAGGGTGTTTAAGGCAAATCTTAATATTATATCGGAAGACTAGCAATTCAGCGTCATGGTTCTCACTGAATCCACAACCTAGCGGAGAGATGGACTTTTTTTTATTATTTTTTCCCCGAATGTCGAAGATTGGAAATAATTAGCTTGTGTATCAGTATTCAGGAAATAATGCTTCCTGTGAATTTTATTTGTTCTCTTTTTTCTTTGTAGTTCGTATATCACAACATGATTAACGTAAGAGGAATATAATTGATAATAAGCAAACATATGTTTTTAGTTTGTTATTAAACAATAAAACTCATTTAGTTACATTTTTAGATATCAATATTAATTAATATAATGAGACTTAAGAGGTAAACATATTACCTGTGTGCCGCTAAAGTACTATAATATCTGCAACAGTTACCTAAAACATGCCTGATTTGTGAATGTCAGTAACTTTGAATAAACACCAAAGCAGTAAAAATTCATTTTTAAATCTTCAGTGCAAGTAATTTAAAATTTTTGTTACCTTTCAACAAATGAAGACTAAGTGTTTCCCTTACTAAATTCCCAAACCACAAAATTTCCCTTACTAAATTCCCAAACCATAAAATTATTGTGGTGCTCTCACAGTTATCCAGAAAACAAGTGGGTGATCATCAGCTTAAAAAGGTTGGGAACCACTGCACTAGATGACTCCCTGAACCCCCAATTGACACACGTAATAAGAGAGATGTTCTTCTGAATAGTCCCCAATCCTCCTCCGAGGGTAACTTTCTTCCGAGTTGTGCCAAATTATTAAGACATTTTCCGTGATATCTTCGCGGTCAGGTTCGTCATGCTGCCAGTAACTCTTGAGCATGTCCACGGGGCGTCCGTCCACCCAGATCCAGTAGCCCTCATGACCTCTCTCTGTTCCTCCGATCCAGTATGCACTCACCCCTGGTTGAGTGGTAGTGTGGTTATTGTTATTTTTGTTATTTGTTGTTTTCACCAATCTGTGTTATGTTCACGAAGACGAATTCTATTACATCGTAAAATTCTATCACGCTTATACCGGCTTGGACATTTCCATCAGCTGGTGAAGAGAATTTATTTGGATTAAATTAGTAATTGAATTACTGAGTCCGTGTACGTTTAACATCATCTAGACGGTATGCAGCATGCAACGTATCTTATTCTCCTGGCATTCTTAAAGTGAGTAATTCTAGTAACCTTGCAGAGTAAATACTCTAGAATGAAGTTTTTTTTTCTTTTATCAGATCTGCCAAAGACAGGTTCCAACTTATGACTGGTTCTTTTATTTTATAAATTTGTTGAAGGAATATTTTAGTTATTCTTCGTACGCATACACTACGTACTGTACATGCCTTCGCTAGTGCAAATGCAATCAAAGGCATTAGCTGATGTTTCCTCTGTTTTAAATTTCCCCTTTTGTACAAGAGAGCTAGTTTAAAATTCCGTCACATGTTTGTTAGATTTAATTTCTCACCTATTAGCGAAACATGATTGAATATGAGGCTGTAGTCGTCGGGAGCTACGTCGAACACTGCGAGGTCCACAGGCAGGCTGGTATTCCCTAAAGCCATGCAGTTCGACCTCGCTGCGTGCCAGGTCTCGATTTTGTCGGAGAAGTAGTAGCACTCCGACCCCAGAGCGATGAAAGGATCAGGGCAGCTTCCTGAAGGAGAAGTCAGTCATTTTGCTCAAAATCTGATTATGGTACAGTAAAATGTGTCACTGCTGTCTCTAAGAGAACACGGTGTGTTCTTTGGTTGTATGTAGCATGCCTGTGTTTTTTAATTTATGGAGCGTCTCATTTTGAAATCATTGCATACCGATCCAGTTACTTTTAGACTTGATAACATTTGGCAGATCTGAATAATGGACAGTGGTGCAAGGAGAGAAACCATTACAGATGAGCCCCCTCGAAGGGATTGTGTAAATGAATCTTGTCAGTTTTGATTCTGAAGCTTTTGCTGGACTTCATTCTTCATTGGGCGAGACCCAATAATTTTTTTTGTTATTTGTAACCATAACGTTATCTTCCAGTGTGATTGATGAGGTTGACTGCCTCATTTGTAAGCATAAGATTACCTTCTAGTTGGATTAGCTAGGGTTACAGCCTCAATGTGGACATAAGTTGGAGATTTCCGTTTGTTGTTTTCTTAATCATTCTTTCAAAGTTAGTAATTTAATTGCACGTAGACTGTTGAAGCCAAGTCCAACGAAGTCTGTAACATATGTCTAATATATATATATATATATATATATATATATATATATATATATATATATATATATATATATATATATATATATATATATAGAGAGAGATATATATATAGAGAGAGAGAGAGAGAGAGAGAGAGAGAGAGAGAGAGAGAGAGAGAGAGAGAGAAAACTTAGCTTCACAGGACTTGCCATGATAAATTAAATACCATTGCTGCTCTTGTTTATCAAGCTTTTAATTTGTAATCCACCGCTTCTTAGGGACATAGAATTTTTACAATAAATTCTTAAATGATATGGTTTACGTAGAAATATTTTTGAAGATTACCTATGTAAAAATTTTTAATAACGTAAATCAAATGAACAAAGGAACTGGCTCAAAAGAAATGTGGTATAATTTAGGTTTCATGACATGTCAAAGAACATTGAACGAAATTAGGTAAAGACCTGAAAGAGTTGTTTCAATTAGACCTACCACACACTAACTTGAAACTATCGATATAAAACAACTTGAAAATGAAACCACACTTCAGCTGTAAAGAAAACTACCGAGACGCTTGTGGTTGTCGATTGTTTTTAAGAGTACGAATTCCAAGTTCAGTCAGAAATATATAGATTGAAGAACGAAGACTCATTTTCAAATTAAACGACATACATTAGAGCTCCCAGTTCAAGACAGGTCACACGACTGGCAAAGCCCAAGAAGTCACCAAAACGGGAGCATTGCATAAATAAGTGAACTTAATTGTAGTCAAAGAGGATTTCGAGATAATTCCAACATCCAATAATGACCAAGAACTCAGGTTTTCAAAATCTTTTGTCCTTTTTTTTTTTTGTAGAGGCACGTAATTTTCTTTGCATACAATTAAAAATTGTTTTTCATACTCTATTGGAACATTGTTTTTTTACTTTAAAGTTTCATTTATATTCTTTTTGCGGTATATTTTTATTTTCATGTTTTCACACTAAACCATTGGTAACAGAGGAGGGCTGATAGTTACAAAAATAAATAATTGGAAGTGAGTTTTGTTGTTTATCGTTCTGAAATCCTTTTCTACTGAAATATTGAGAATGTACTCTTGTTACATTATATATATATATATATATATATATATATATATATATATATATATATATATATATATATATATTATATATATAAATTTCACTCACGTCGGGAAACCCAGGTCTCTCGGGTGGAAAGCAAAAGCGCTACCCACTGGGCCATACAAGTCTAAAAGAAGTCGGAACCTGAGAGAGACCTGGGTTCGATCCCGACGTGAGTCAGAAATTTATTTCTGTTCCACACGAATGTGTGTTGATGATTTCTATCTTATTCACTCAGAAGGGATAATTCGAATGAAATGTTGTCCATTGGGTCATTGCTGAGTCGGGAAGTTGGGGAAAACTCGCTGGTATGCAAGCAGTTAGCTTGCCCAGGTAATTCCTTGGGGCAAATCTCAGGTTCCGACTTTTTTAGACTTGTATGGCCCAGTGGGTAGCGCCCTTGCTTTCCACCCGAGAGACCTGGGTTCGATCCCGACGTGAGTCAGAAATTTATTTCTGTTCCACACGTGAATGTGTGTTGATGATTTCTATATATATATATATATATATATATATATATATATATATATATATATATATATATATATATATATATATATATATATATATATATATATATATATATATATATATATATATATATATATATGTGTGTATACACACACACCCTCCTTTTCTCCTTAGAGGGGTTGGCTTCAGAAGATGTTTCCCCTTGATTTTCAGGAAATTAAAATGATAGCCACTCTCACTACTCCACCGTGGGTAGAACCCACCTTAATAAACTAACAACCAGGTACCTAATTATCTGTTTAGGTTTTTTGAGGATGTATAAACTTGATAAGATCAATTCAAGTCTCTCCATAAATTATTTAAATTCCGTGGACGTTGTGATGCAGTTAACATGTAAAAATATAATTTTGTTTTAAATTTTCATTTTCGTTGGTGTTTGTGTTCGACTATTGCCAGAACTGAAGAAGTTCTCCGCCTTTGGTATTGGTCATTCTTTTCATAAAATTTAGATTTATTGATGGGAACGGGGGACACTGGAATGATAGACGTATAAGTCCGAAACTGACATTAGAAATGAGAACATCTCGATAGAAAATTCTTGTACACACGCAGTAGGCAGGTAGATAGATAGGATAGATAGATAGATAGACAGACAGATAGAATCTACTGCTCACTTTTACCAAATACGTGTGCGATATAGCCACGATTCGGAAAGTTAAGAAGGTAGTGTGGCTATTACAATAATATATATATATATATATATATATATATATATATATATATATATATATATATATATATACATATTATATATATATGTATGTATTATATATATACTGTATGTATATGTGTATGTATATATATATATATATATAACTGTCCAGGAAAGGCACTCAATACAGCTGATAGTTTATTCCTAATGCCGACGTTTCACAACTACATTGTTGCATTTTCAAGGCTGAAAAAAACAGCGCCTACGAGTTATGATTTCGAGAGCTGCAGCTCTGATGTTGGATATATATATATATATATATATATATATATATATATATATATATATATATATATAAAAAATGCCATAAACACTTAGATATACTGATAGAAGTGTGTTCATAGCGTACGTTATTGAGGCCAATGTCCATCGTAATGTTGAAAGAAATAGAAGTCTAATTTTGAAGTGAATACACTCCAGAGGAGATTGAATATTCTCACCAGCAACAGCTGCACCCATGAAAAATGCGAGAAGCAGCAGCAGCAGCGATGGCGTCCCTTCCATCTCTCTTGATTAGATGCCGTCTGGGAAGGGAATGTAGAGAGCCACTGCTGTCTAATTCTTCTTATAATGACACTTGTGTCACGTTCTCTCTATCTGTCAATGGAAGGTTTGTCAACAATTCTCTTTCTCGCTCTATCCTCCTGGTTCACTGGACAGTTCGTAAACGAGAATCTCTCTCTCTCTCTCTCTCTTCTGTCAATAGAAAGTTTGTTAAAAGAAAACTCTCTAAAGGATTTTTGCAAACTCTCTCTTATAGAAATTTTGTTAATGAGTAATCCACTCAGCTTGAAAATCGCTTTATGTCACCATTGATATAGAATTTCATTTTCTGTTTGTTACTAAATGATTTATCAAAAGGCAGTTGATATATAATTGAGTTCTTATACGAATATTATATATATATATATATATATATATATATATATATATATATATATATATATATATATATATATATATACATATACACATACATATATGCATATATACACATACATATAGTGCATATATACTATATATATACATATATGTACATATATATATAGTATATATATATATATTATATATATATATATATATATATATATATATATATATATATATATATATATATATATATACTGTATTTATATAATGTTACGTGGTGGTGCAGTTTCACGCAGAAAATAATTTTTAATTTGAATTTCATTATGATTTGCTACTGAGCTAGTGGAGAAACAACTATAAAGAAAAAAGATGTCTCTTACTGGTTTCTTACAAGTATGCAAGGCTGTAACTCCCTCAACTTTTGAGAATTGTGAAAATCTGTCAGTTAACCGTTACTTTATCTCACTTGCCAGGGCTCCACACCAAGACTGAACAATGAACAAACCTTTTAAATTTCTTCCCTCTCTCTCGCAAGAGACTTCTACAGAATATTCTCCACTATGGAGACTCTTATCTCATCTTATCAGGCTCCAGTTGACACCCTATAAACACACAGGTGCAGAGTCATATAGAGTTTAAATCATGATGTTTCTTATTTTCTATTCGGTAATTTTAGTAACTTTTAATGGTACTACCGGAGTTTCACACTAGGAATTGTTTCACAGATTAAAATGAAATGAAGGATAAGCAAAATAAGAATCTGCACACACAAACATAATACAAAAAAATCAACGATAGATAAATGATTAAGAAACCCGTGACTATTCTCCCATGATAATACAAGATCAGTCATAAAAGAAATGATACAAGCTAATACCTAGCAGTTAAATGATAATACAAAGCTTGATTAATAACTAGAACTTAAACTTACATTCAAGTAGTGATTGGAATGAAGTTGACTCAGGTATCCTGTAGAATTAGAGTGAATGCACTTTAACTGTACCCAAGTGAAATGGTGAATGGGATTCCTTTATGAATCACTAAATCATTCCATGTTCCTGAGGACAGTATCCTAATTACAGACTTCACACATTCGATGATGAATTTACATTAATGCAAAGGACTGAGTGTATCATATAATAGACTCTTAAAATAATCAAGAATTATTTGATAAACATTTATGTACTTTACTTATATGACAGGAAGAAATTTGAAGCAAAGACTGTAGCAGTGTTAGTTTATGTTACACTTTTCGTGAAGCTAGCTTGAATGCAACAATGAACTGCAACTTTATTATGACAATAAAAGTAGTGTATCGAACAGAGCTATGATTATAATCATACTTACCGTGCATGTCCAGAATTCGTATTTGTGAAACATTCTGCCATTTACTTCAGGCACATCCCTTAACTTGAACAGTACATAAAATTACTCAGCTTAACTCACAAGAATATATAGGTCTAAAGCTGTACACTTCACTAGGGGCCACTCTGTCTCAGGGAGTCCGTAGGGAATTTAATTTACCTCTGTTTATTATTATTTCAGAATTATACTTAACTGCAAAACAGTACCTATGCTAGGCTGTACACCAGAATGCACATGAACCAAATTACAGAGGTGAATGATGTTCGTTACAGTGTGATAAAATACATAAATACTTTTCTTCTTGAGAAATGATTACACTCGGTATTAAGCTGGTCAAGACTCTCCTGAATTCTGTGTTTAAACAAAGATACAGAATCCTTAGTAGTCAGCTGATCAGAATTCTCCTGAATTACTCGATACAGCAATGTTTAGTGTTTAAAAAAAATTACACAACTTTGTCATGACAAAACCTTTAATTGCTTCAAAGGAACATGAGGATTGTGCAACTTTTAGGAATATATCATGAATACTTCCTTTACAAGCACGTACAGACTCAAATTATATCTCTGGTGAAGTAATTTATATACCAGTGAGCATTATCACACTCGATAACAATAACCACCCACTTGTTTTTATGAACACTTTTAACAACAGTGGATTTATCACAACTTTGATAGGAATTCCAATAACAGCTCCCCAAACAGAATTTAATTCCTTTTTACGTTAAAAATATATGTTACGTGCTTACTTCCCCCTCTTTTTTATTTCTCTTTTATTTCACTGTTCCCTTAGCTATGTCAATGAGGGTACTTTTGGCTCTGTGCGATTCAGGTTGCGTTGTGTCTTAGCATATTCTGCTCTTGTCTGGAGATGGCACTGGGATAGGTCAGTTCCGGTGGAAGGAGTACGACATGCAGGTTTCACAATGTGTTTGAAGGTGTGCAAACTCTGGAATCTTGGTCGTTCACCCCTGAAATGTGTGGTTGTGACCTAGCCATCCTAGGATTTTTTTTTTATCTGTTTAAGTTTTTTGGCTGACTGACACACCTTTGCAAGTTTTCTCTGTCTAAGTCTATGGAAGTATATTCAAAGGAAGGCCTTAGGAGAACAGGACTCCCATTGGTTGAATTTCAGATTTCAGGCAGGCAGGCTGTTGGAGATTCTGGTGTTTCAGTAGTCAAGACGTCAAGTACAACCCTTAAGACAGAGTACAGGTGGGGCACCGCCTTGCTTTGTTGTTGCAACCTTGGGGCACCGTAGCTGAGATGGTGAAGAGTGGGGTGGGGATTATGGACATTTGCAGCAACATCTATGTTAAATGAGATGAAAACTTTCTAATCATTGTTACCTTATTACATCTGTGGGAGGCGAGCTTCCTTCCATTATCTGTAAGGCGGCACAGGGCAGCAGTGGCATTTTGAGTTTAGAGGGATTATACAGTTAAAAAATACAGAAGAAAAAGTTTGTTAGGTCAGGCAAGGGTAGGATAATCACAATAAACTTAAGCCAAATAGTGAGGTGAGTTTTTCTGTCCTTGTCTCATACACTTGACCTTACTCAGCTGCAGCAACAACAAGCTTTTCTTCCCTTTGAAGAATGATGAATTTTAATAGGAGTCAGCAATGGTACAACATATGCATATATATATATATATATATATATATATATATATATATATATATATATTATATTATATATATATATATACATTTACATAAATATATATGTATATATAATTATATATATATATATATATATATATATATATATATATATATATATATATATATATATATATATATATATATATATATTATACATGTAGATATATATATATATATATATATATATATATATAAAGTGCGCAAAGTGCGCGACTGTAAGAATTATGCTGTGGAGAACGTGTGGTTTGATTATGATTGAGAAAGGAAGATTGATGATAGAAGGACTGATGCGGGAAGAATATTGGGATCTACATAATGAAGAGTGTATTGAATTAAATACTTGTTATGAAACAGTTATGTGGAAAGCTTGAAAGCAAAAGAAACAGCTGTATGTGACATACTTGGACCAAGAAAAAGCTAAGACAGAATCAGTAGAGGTAAGTGAAAGGTTTTGGAAGTGTATGGAATAGAGAATTAATGTATTGAGAGAGATTCAAGTGTATATGATGGAGGTGAAGCGTGTTTTTCAACTGTTGAAGGGAGTGTGATTTTGTATAAAAGTTTGTCTTGACACAAAACCATGACTCCTGATAGGAGTGTGGAATGGTTGATGTTTGTGACTGATGCTGTACTGATTGCGTTTAATGAAGAGAAGCTGTATAAATTAATAAAAGAGTTTTGAAAGAGTTTGCAAGAACGTTGAGAATAAATATGAGCAGAATAAGGTTATGAGGGTAAATGTAAACCCTGAAGATTGGGCAATGAATGTTAGTTTTGGGAAGGGAAGTAGATGTCTTGTATGAATATGTGAAAGTAAATATAAAGGATGATAGCTGAATGAAAGAAGAGGTAAGTCAGAGGATGGGTGGAGCAAGAAAGTTGCAAGGTGTGCGCAAAAGGAAGTGACTTGAATTATCCATGAAAGGCAGTGTTGGAATGCATGGAGTGGTTGTTGAGCCAACCCTTCTTAATACAAGTGAAGTGTCGACAGTAAATGTCCATTAGAAAGAAAAAAATTGAAACTGGTGAGATGAACTGTTTTCATATTGTATGTGGGATAAGACGGCTTGAAAGGGTAAAAACTTTGGAGATTTGTGGAAATGGTATAAAGTTCAGTGCCTGTCAAATGAAGGCTCAGTGTTTAGAGGTGGTTTGATCATTAAGGGGAGGAGTAGAGGAAAACCTAGATAGGGTGTTTATGAAGTACTTGAAAGGAAGGACTAAATATTCCTGATGCGTGAGTTTGTAAACAAGATGCCGGGGAATGGCATAGTGGGTAGGGGATTCGACGTATTAAAGATGAGCCTTCCTTTAAGATGTATTAAGTGGCTATTCTTTTGGAAGTTTTCTTTAGATGAGGTCCATCCATAATTTAATTTGGCAAAATATGCTGTTTTTTTTCTCTCTGGAACCACACCTGTTCAGTGTAATGTGATTATATATATATATATATATATATATATATATATATATATATATATATATATATATATATATATATATATAAAGCGTGTGTTTGTTTGCAAACTTTTAATTTCATTGCCCATTTATGAAACATATAAGCAACGTTGCCAGAGACCCAAGCCAAAATATCCCTTAAAATGGGGATATTTTTTTTCATTTATCCCCCATTCTGACACACACACACACACACACACACACACACACACACACACACACACACACACACACACACACACACACACACACACATATTACTTATATTGTAATTTGTATATAAAAGAAAAAAGTTACTGCAGGAAAAATGAAGCAAAATCCTACATTAATGATTATTTTATGATTGACTTCATACTTTAAGGATTTACAATATTATGAAAAACTACAACAGAATTGCCATTGCCATTGAAAAAAAAATATCCATTTGGTTAAAAATAAAAACTTGAAAATTAACACAATTCTTTCAAGATACAAAAAAAAGACTGGCATTTTGCCATCATAAGTCAATAGCACATGAATGAATATGAAATGGGTAACCGTATGAAAATATGATCTTTAGTCAGAATCATCAACATAGAGGCTGGAATTCATTTTACTAATCAATAACTTATCAACTGGAAAATTAAAGCAAGTATTGTCTTTTAAATATCTCTTTGAATGAAGCAATCCACATAAAGTTTGTGTTGACAACCTGTTCCTTTGCTTAGTTTTCATTACATTAACAGCAGAAAATATTCTTTCTGCTGCAGCACTTGAATGAGGAAGGCTTAATATAGAGAATACAAAATTTATTAAAACAGGAAACTCATATCTATCATCACCTGTTTTCATTTTTCTGATATGATTCCAAAATTCCTCTACAGGCATATTCGAATCAAGATTGTCCTTGTTTCGCAAGGATCTCCACTCCCTGTCCAAATCATTTAGCTCACTATCTTTAACAATACCTGGTAACAAGGAAGCTAATGGGGCAATAGAAGCAACCTCCCTCTTAACAACAGACTTAGGATCAATAGCACTCATACGTTTCAAAATTGGATTTCGAAAATCAAATCTCATGCAAATTTGCCTGACACTTTCTATGAAAAAACCTAAGCACCTTTTCCGGAATTCC
This sequence comes from Macrobrachium rosenbergii, assembly GCF_040412425.1. Classification (NCBI taxonomy): domain Eukaryota; kingdom Metazoa; phylum Arthropoda; class Malacostraca; order Decapoda; family Palaemonidae; genus Macrobrachium; species Macrobrachium rosenbergii. The sequence goes on from NC_089776.1 coordinate 16,379,849, forward strand.
TCAATAGCTTGCTGTGGAAGACCATGTATATTATTTGAAATTGATGCTGTTACCTTTGGTCCAAGATACATATTTTGAAGAGGCATGAAGTGCCTAGGATCTTGGTACTGCACATTTTCAACAGATGTTTTCCTGAGATAATCTTCATTCATATAACAGTCCATCAAATTTCTACATAAATTGCATACAGCTTCATGCAATGTATAAATCTGAGGGCTCTCTGCTTGCATTTGTTTATTTAGATTATTAAAATAAGGTAATATGAAATCCAAGAACTCTAGATATAATCTGTTCCTTGGGTCTTTTAAATTATCCAAAATACTCTGAGCAGCTAAAATCCTATCTTCCCAAACAGCATTTGTGAAATAAAGAATAAGGGCTTCAAACTGTTCTAAAAGCCGACTCACTACCATATGAAGTGATAGCCACCTAGTCTGGCTGGGGTGAAGCAATTTATGTGGTTTAATATCTACAAAGATTTGAAATTCCTTCAATTCTGATGTGCGCTTTGGACTCGATGACAAATAATTATATACATCTCTTGCCAAACCTTCAACACTTCTTGGAAGAGTTAAACGTACGTAAGATGCACATAAATGGAAAGAATGACAAACACACTTTAAAATGAATAATGTAGGAATATCTTCTTTTAGACGAGACGACAGCGAATTGTGCTTGCCCATCATTACATTGGCCCCGTCTGCTGCTAAACCTATCAAATTTTCTTTATATGGAATACCTACATCGGTCATCGCTTTCACTACATGATTATATAAGCTTTGTGCAGTAGCATCATCAATAGGAACTAACCCAAAAAATGCATCCATAGTTCGCAATCACATGCCTTGCAATAAGCACGATTTTTTTATTTAACACTTGGCTTTAACCACCCCTTAAACATGGGCATTGCTTCCCATTTCTCAGTATAAAGTTGGGTATATTTGACTTTCTTTGCACGTGGTGGAGTTTCAGGGTCATCCGCATCCATCCTTGACTGCTTTCTACTTTAGTGCACGGATCAGCTACCTAAAAGAACATACATTTGGCCAACATAGCAAAATAAGTTGATTTTGGAAATGATTTCAAGTGTTTTATATTAGGCCTAGGCTACACCATAAGGTTTTTTTTTTAGCATACATGTTTACCATAAAAAGCTAATTTCTAAAAATTCCATTAGCTACAATTGCAAGCGAACAAATTTAAGCCAAATTTATTCATATAAAAGGCATTGTCTTTAACTTGAATATTCATAATCCTTCAATGCTTCCAATTATTAATGACACGAATAATATAACCCAAAACTAAATAAGAATTGAGATATAAAATCTGAACACATACCATAAAAAACTGTAACTGTTGCACAAATTCGATATCCAAAACAGTTTAACAGTGTGGACGCACAGAATGTACTGTACAGACTAATGACTTTCATACGTGTATATGTCAAGTTCCAAACTTCTGAGTCATGGTAACACCGTTTTATTATTGTTGTGTTTGTCATGGATTTTCCATTTTCATCTACAAATTTAATCTTATTTGAAACAACTGTTTTAAAATTTTCACTTTTTAATATTTTAAAATTCCTTAAATTTAATCATTTATACGATAAAATATAAGATTCATAGGATAATTTTTATAATATATTCCTAATTAACTTAATTAGTTCTTAGATTAACATATGTCGCTAGGTTTAATTAAATTATTAGAGTTTAAATAGCTTGTCTAATCCTTCGGGCCAGCCCTAGGAGAGTTAATATTAACTCAGTGGTCTGGTTAAACTAACGTTAAAAAAAAATCTTTTCAATTCTTGAATCTTTTTTAATAATATATATACATTTTAGGCATATGTTAAGATACTCGAGCATTAGGGACAAATTATCCCCAGAATTGGCTCTAAATAGACATTAAATCCCTATATCCCCATCAGCAACCCAAAATCCCTAAAAATAGGGATAAATCCCCATATCTGGCAACACTGCATATAAGAAACAGTTAGGTACACCCACCAAAGAAACCGATGTCGCCTCGCCAGACCTGGCTGGAGAGAGAATGCCCTTTTTGCCCTGAAAGATGTCTTGCGTTCCAATTACCAGGACGTAGTTAAATGGCTGTTTAGGACAATATTGATATGAATAGCCAGTTTCATCAATATTTATGGATTTTTCTTATAAATATGATACGAAATTAAAATAAAACAAGGTCATGAAATTTCTTGGTGATTACTTTCAAAACAATATGCAATTACATTTATTAAAAGAATAAAACTCTCTCTCTCTCTCTCTCTCTCTCTCTCTCTCTCTCTCTCTCCATTTAGTGAGCACCCTTTCCAAATCAGCAGTCCGTTATCGCACCCTCAGAATTGGAAAATAGGAAAAAAGAATATTAAAGAAATGTTAAGAAACAAAATTGATGTGATGTGTATTGATAATTTTTTTTGGTTTTTCATTCACAAAGCTAGCGTTATTGCTATTTTCGTTTTGAGAAAAAAAAGTAATATGCATATAAATAAATATATATTTGTCTTAATTATTCATATTCATCCTCGCACCGGTTAGGCACCTTTTAGACGAACGGGCAAGTGTCTGGGGGAAAACATGGTTACTATATCTGATAGTCAACAAAATGACGTCAGTAGCGAGGGAATAAAAATATCCCTGTCACACAACTTCTGTTGAAGTGTTACCAGAATTTTTACGAGTATTTCCTGGCTTCTGGCGTTATTTTGTTCGTCTGAAAGGTCCCCTAGGAATCGGCCTTACATCCCATAGAGGAGCGAGCACTCATGATTAAGAACACCTGAGATTAATCATACTATTGTTGATAACTATGTCTCGAGTGGTGGCTATTTGGGACGGTTCGGCCATCTGCTATTATGGTTCTGTTCTCCGTTCAGTTTGCAAAGAACGAAGCTACTTTTTGGTTATATTTGATGCAGCATATTTCGACGGTTTTTACTCTCAAATTAGGGAAACTGATATCCATAATCACCATAACTTTTGCCAATGACGATTTTGGAAGAATACCCTTCCTCCTCGAGGCTCGAACCCTTAAACATCAGAATACCAGTTTGTGATCTTATCGGTTCAGCCATCAAATCTCATAAAAGTGTTGCATTATCGGGGTCGTGGAGTGCTACTGCGCCTATACTCAGGGTTTTACACAACACCAGAGCCATACTAGACTTTATCTAATTAGTTCACCCACGTACGGCTCGGGTGTTGTGTAAAACCCTGAGTATAGGTGCAGTAGCACTCCACGAGCTCGAGGAAGACTTCGAGGACGACCTTTAGGACGACATCGACTTCGAGGATGGGCTCGAGTACGACTTCGAGGTCGACTTCGAGGACGACCTCGAGGATGACTTCGATTATGAGCTCGAGGAAGACTTCGATGACGACATCAAGGACGACCTCGAGGTTGACTTCGAGGACGACCTCGAGGTCGATTTCGAGGACGAGCTCGAGGACGACTTCGATTATGAGCTCGAGGAAGACTTCGAGGACGAAATCAAGGACGACCTCGAGGTCGATTTCGAGGAAGAGCTCGAGGACGACCTCGAGGACGAGCTCGAGGACGTCTTCGAGGACGAGCTCGAGGATGACTTCGAGGACGAGCTCGAGGATGACTTCGATTATGAGCTCGAGGAAGACTTCGAGGACGACATCAAGGATGACCTCGAGGTCGATTTCGAGGACGAGCTCGAGGAAGACTTCGAGGACGATCTCGAGGACGACTCGAGGACGTCTTCGAGGACGAGCTCGAGGACGACCTCGAGGACGACCTTGAGGACGGCTTCCAGGACGAGCTCGAGGACGGCTTCGAAGACGACTTCGAGCATGACCTCGAGGTCGACGTCGAGGTCGACTTCGAGGACGACCTCGAGATCGACTTCAAGGACGACGTCGAGGACGACTTCGAGGACGCCTTCGAGGTCGTCTTCGAGGACGACGTCGATGTCGACTTCGAGGACGACCTCGAGGTCGACTTCGAAGACGACCTCGTGGTCGACTTCGAGGACGACCTCCCACTCCTAGCTCTCTCCTGAATATTTCTAGCATCGTATCTTGTGCCGATGCGTCGCCAGACGTGCATTGCTCTGGACTACCGAGGTAAAGTAAGTTTCATCACTTAAGATTACATTTTTCCAGTCATCGATATCGTAAACAACATGTTGCAGAGCAAAGACCAGACGAGTGTCACGATGCCATTCTTTTAACTCCTCTTTGACCGCCGGAACATGGCACCTGATCCCTTGCTCCCTCAGTCGCTGTCTGGTTGTCTGTGGAGTGCACGAGAGATGCAATTCTTGCGTGATAGTTACTGAGGTTTTCAGGGGGTCGTCTATGGATGCTGCAATGATTTGTTCGTCTTGTTGTCATGCGTGGGCGTCCTCTCCTAGATCTATTTGCCAATGTTCCCTCTTCCCGCCATCTTGATATCCACCTTTGGACTGTGCGAGTTGACACTCCAACGCTCACGGCAATATCTCCTGTTGGAACACCACGCTCCCACTCACCAATGATCCGACCTCTTTGAGTTATATGCTCAACAGAGTTGTCTTTGTTTGCCGCCGCCATCTCTACAAAAAAATGCCATATATAAGTATATATTACATAGACTAAAGAAGACAACAATATGGTGGAGATTGCCGTAATATAGATAATCGTGTTTACCAGCTAATAAAGTTACACAGAGGCTGCAAATCGCCAGCCGTCAAAACTACTCAGCTGCTGGCTTTTGGGATACGCATCGTCCATGGCTGTGTCGCAAACTCCCTCGTCGGAAAACCAGGTCCCCCCACTTTCCCTCAAAACTATTCAGAACGTAAACGATGATGTATAAGTAATGCTATAATGATACATATCTATGTCTTCATGGCGAATTGGAATAATTGATATTAACTGTTATCAATAAAGGGTATTAATATCGCCACTTCAAATATGTTGATAAGCGAATCTCGTCAAGCCCTACATTAACATCACCCCATTGCCCATCACCTTCAACCTCCTTATCATAATATCCTCCTACCCCCCACCCCCACGTGCTCGGTGCTTAAAAGAGATAATTAATATCGAAATCAAATACGATTACATTTCTTAAATGAATAAAAATTTTTTTTTTCTCTCTCTCTCTCTCTCTCTCTCTCTCTCTCTCTCTCTCCTTGAAATATATTTCAGTCATTATTGCACTTTTTTGTCTGAATTTGGTAATTTCCCTCCTCCTCTCATTCGAACCATCGTAACTATGCATTGGTAGTTGTAACTTCAGCTACCGTTCAGAGCAAGAAAGACATGATCTCTCCCAGCAAGGTTTGGCGAGGCGACATCCGTTTCTTTGGTGGGTGTACCTGCAATGCTCTCAGATTTGACATGTCATGTGCAAGAGGACCTTGAGTGTAGGGGAATTCAGGTAGATTTCCGTGCTGCTTTCGATTTAGTAAATCACAAGGCACTTATTTGTAAACTTCAGAATCTTGGAGTGGGTGGATATGTTTTAGGTTTACTTCAAGATTTCTTTGCAGGTAGGCAGCAACGAGTTGCTGTTGATGGGATCTTTAGCAAACCAAAACCTGCTGTGTATGGAGTTCCACAGGGTAGTGTGCTTGGTCTGCTGGTATTTTTAGTGTTTACAAGTGATATGGCTATTGGCCTGGAAAACAAGATTGTTCAGTATGTCGATGATGCAACACTTGAGGGCGAAGTAAAGTCTCGTCACTTATTAGAAATGAAGCTGCCCTTAGTCTCAGTCTTGTCATGGAGCGGATTAGAGAATGGTGTAAGACTGAACTCCAGTAAAACGGAAACACTGTTGATTAGCAGATCTCGTACAGATTTTCCACCTCATCCTCCCCTCCAGGTGGATTGGATTCTGCTGAATGAGTCTGAAGCTTTAACTATTTTCGGTGTAACTTTGGACTCACATCGTACTTTTGAGAAACATCTAATGAAAGTTTCAGCAAATGCCGGACGAAAATTAGATATTGTACGAAAGGCTTCATATATTTATAACAGTGATAAAATGAATGCAACATGTTTTAGGTAATTTGTCCTTCCTTTACTAGAATATTGTTCTGCTTCTGCCAGAGATTTATCACTTCTAGATAGAGTTGTTTGTGGTGGTAGGCTTCTGTTTTCGCGGTGGTGGGTTTCTGTTTCCTAATATTGGCAGTTATGACTTGGCCCATTGACGGATGGTCTCTTTGTTTGTCACTTTTTCATGAGTTGTATTTTAACAGAGGTCCTTCACATTCATAATTGATCCCTGATCTCCTTTTCCTGCCGAGAGCAACCAGATTCGCTGAACAGCAGCACCAATATGCAGTAAGTGTACCTTGTTGTCAAATTTCTCAGTTCTAGAGGTCCTTTTTTTCCTTGCGTTTTAATAAATTTTTATATTTTTTTCGTTTTTGATGAGTGAGATCTCTTTTACTGTATTTCCCTCAAACTCTTCTTAATTCTTCCTAATGAGCACCATATTCTTTGGAAGCTTGAATTTCAAGTCATTGGTCCCTATGGGCTTGTTTCATGTGAATAGGGTTCATCTTTGAGTAATAGTAATAGTAATTGTGGTAATGATCCTATTAAGTTCAAAATGGCATCTTTTTATCATGGTAAATATATATTACCCTACTAAATAAAAGGTGAAGAAGAAAATAATAAAATGAAATACCGCCTGAGAAAGATCACACATCTACGAGCGTATGGAAGTGGAGTGCCATTGCATGTTGTGAATGAAAACTGTCTGCTGAAAATTGAGTCATATTGCTCCAGATTTACAGTGTGTAGTTTTATATTCAACTTTGTTTAGTTAGTTAGTCTGTAGGTTATTCAACAAGTTCGCCATTCATTCAGCTTGTCGTCTAGTTGGTTACTTAGCACTTAATTAAGGACTAGTTAGTCAGCTTGTCATTTAGTTAGTTTGTTAGATTTGCATTAGAATAGAATTGGACTTAGTAAAAGGTTGGCTCTTCCTATAGTACTTTTACATTTGTGTTTGTGAAACTTCAGGCGGAGTAACTTCATGTTAGTCAGCGTTGATATATGTACAGTCAGTCGCTTTGCTAAAGACTCGTCGCGAATATGATAATAAATAACATAATTATCTGTCCAGTACTCTGTGTGATCGCTATTTCCTTTTATGTAACTAAATCTTATCCCATCTTGCAAAGCCGCTCCTGTCCGTTTGGCTGAAAAAAAAATGCACTAAAACGAAGAAAAAAATTAATGCATTTTAATATATGCGTGTTTTAAAAAATTTATATTTTCTTATTTTATACTTTTTAGTCTTGACAGAAATTGTAACCGATTTATGATTGTAGCTAACGAAATTGACTGTGATATTCTATTATATCCTGTCAAGCCAAAGAAGGTTTGAAAAATCAGTAGAGTTATTAACTTACTCTACCGCGTCAAAGAAGGTATGAAAAATTGGAAGTTATTCACTTCATACAAATCCTGAGATACCGGGAGAGGTCACTGTAGGGTCACTAGTGGTCACTGCTGACCTACTGATCATGTAAGGTTGTATTGTCACCAGGATTGAGTAACCATGCAAAATTTGAAGTCCATTGGACGAAGAGAACAGGTTGAAAATTGAGTTACAAGATTTGACCCAGACAAACAAACAGATGGACAGACGAAAAAGCAAGCTAAATAAACGCGTATAATATAATAAAAAAGAAGGACTGACGAAACTGTTAAGCACTGTTCTGGTGGAATGAAGTACTGTAATACCAACATCATCACCTCCAACACCACGCGACACAAACCCCCCTGTGAAACTCTGCCAGCCATGTTTTTTTCATGTGCTTTCAATTCCACAAATCTCAACTCACCTCCAGCATACCTTCACTTAGTCGTCATCCAGGTACGTCTTGGTATTTGTGTATATTTTAACACAATTTTGTTACCCACGCTTCACTCAGTGTAACCTCTATGTACGCATCAATCATTGCCGCTGTTTTCAAAGCGTGGGAAATTTTAATTATTTGGGATACCTTATCATGGCGCCATTCAAGGAAATGTATTTTTCAAATGAAGAAGGTCCAGAGTATTTTAGGACTTGCCCGCATCGCTTATCATACCTCTTATGAATTACAAGTGCCAGTTGTCTGCTTTCATGCATAAGAGGCTTTTCTTTTGCTTGTATTCATATCACTGGGAAACTGGCGTATGCCAGGATAACATTTTACAGGTTGCCAGGAGTGAGGTGAAGGATTTCGTTGTAGTTTTTGCTCTGACTAATTCTTTCTTTAACAGGCTTTGATACTGTTGATGCAGCCATTAGTTTGTAATATCTGTCTTAGGGTATTTATGCTTGCAATGTCGATTGATAATTGATAACGATTTTGGCTACAGTAATGTAATAATGCCCATCGTAATAAAAGTTGCATTAAGATAATTTAGATTCCCATGATTATTTTTCAGTGCCGTTGCGAGTCATTGTCGAAAATTAGATGAGCCAGTGCAAATAAAAAATAGATAAATAAAGTAAAACGCATCGTATATTCAATCTTATACGCCACGCCGACCTTAAGAGCTTGGTGTATTTTAAACCTGTGCAATTTCTCAAGATTATACTGTGGGTGAGAACTGAAGGAGGTCTCTGGTTCTTTGCTGTTGTCTCTCGTAAATGTCAGCTTTTCCATATCATTTTTAAAATGAATTTTCGTCCCTTTATTAATTTCTGCTCTGACATTTCTCTTGCGATCATAAACTGTAAAATTTTGACGAACCAACCCTGTCACAGGAAAGACAAAGAATTTCATGATTTGTAATTGAACGGAATATAGTAGGTTTAACTTAACAGTAGTTGTATCTTAATATTTCTTACTTAATCTCTATGCTTCTTTTACTCCATAACTCTATGAAAGTGTCCGAGACATTTTTTTCTTCTAATTCACAAATCGTGCAACATTCCTGCTGCCTTTCCTTTCTCCTTCATACCTACTCAAAGTTATACCATCACTCCCTTCTGCAAACTCTTGTTGCTGTACCCATCCACTCCATAACTCCTGCGAAGCTCTCCGTGTCTTCTGTACTCAACAAATCCCATAGCATAGCAGATCGCTCGTTGATCATGTCTTGTAGACAAATCCTACTGCATGGTTTTCTCGCCCATATCTTTGATTCACCCCTTTAGTCATATATGATATTAATTCATCAGTCCCTGAATAACTGAACCACTTTTATTTTTTTATTCTATCATCATTCAGCTGCCTGCCATGCTACCATCCTATTCAATTACTCTTTTTACAAGACGTTTTTTACGGTCCTTTATCAGTTCTATGTTTTTAAAAGTACTGTAAAACTCTTTCTTGTTTTTAACTTTTCCTCTACATTACTGCGACGCCACGTTTGGTGTCCCACGAATTTAAATCTTAATTTTTTTAGTTCTTTTCCTATTTTTTTTTTCATTACACCTCTTATGGACACACATTATCATATTTTCAGGCTCGTGACTGCAAGCTCTAACGCTCTTCCATTAGTTATGAAAAATATTTTTGAAATACTTTTAACCAAATATATCACCCACATGATAAATATACAACTCTGTTTTCTTGATAAAGCTTCTCACTTGATTTCCAAAGACCATTATGTGAGGTAAATGGGCCTGCGCTCCTACCCACATTAAGTTTTTCTAATGAACATTTGGTCTACAAAACTTCTTCCTTGCAGAGAGAGAGAGAGAGAGAGAGAGAGAGAGAGAGAGAGAGAGAGAGAGAGAGAGAGAGAGAGAGAAACATTTGCCTTATCTTACCGACATGCTTTTGGTGGGAACAATTTCAGTCACTCCCAATTAGTAAGAAATAGCACTCCTCCACATTGAAATTTTTTATTAATTCTGTGATTGAATTAACGATACTCAACCAAACTCTTCATCGACTCTGTATCTCACACTTAATTTATACTCTCTCTCTCTCTCTCTCTCTCTCTCTCTCTCTCTCTCATATTTAAGACCTAGAGAATACACTGCAAAAAATCTAGTTTCTCTTCATATTGTTTCGCCTTCCATTCGTTTTTCATATGTATTTTGTATCTTAAAACATTTTCTTAAACGCAGGAACCCGTATCTAAAACATTTAAATTTTCCATTCCTTTTTCCCCTAAATCACCTGTCAGTTTCATGCTTTTTGTTTTTCTTTAAATTCTTCTCTATGACTTTTGCTTTTATGACTGTTTGGTCATCAGTATGGATTCTGTAACGCAAACTCATCTGTTACTGTCCTCTCCTGTCACTTTTATATATGGTCATCTAAGGAATTTTGGGGATTGTTTCATTTTTCTTGACTTTCATAAAGCTTTTGGTAAGGTATGTCTGGTGGTGCCTCTCTTGAATATGTTCTTTCCGTTACCCCTCTACTTCAGATCCGATCTTGCCCAACCCATTTATCTACCGACGATTGTTCTCAGAATTCTCAACCTTTACCTTCTTAGCGCTCTCCAGATTGTCATTTTCATTCTAACTTAGCATTTCTTGTGGCTGAAGCAAGGTTAGATAGTATCTTTGTGCAGGCAGACCAAAATGGGTTAACTTTTTATTTTAAAGATTAATTTTACTCAACCTTCACTTTCTTGGCTTCATTGTACAGGTCCAGAGTTTTTCAAAATATTTTCCATCTTACTCTAAAATTATTATTTCGTAGTCACTGGCCATTTTTTAAACATATCACAAACGTCTCCCTTCTTATTTAGGCATGGCTCTTCAAGTGTAGCAGACTTTCCCCATCTCTCAGTGCATACATTTGCGTCAACGCCGCGGAACGTAACAGTTTTCTAAGAAACCAACCAGGTATTTCTTCAGGCTTGAATTTCTTTCATGGCATTTTCATTCCCACTCACACAGTCATGGAACTTTTATGTGTGTTCTTTTACATAGTCATATAGTTTATGAATACCATAATAGTAGTACACTCCTTCAGTCCTCATTCCACACCAGACTTTCTATCCTTCATAGTACTGACTGCTCTAGAACTTTGGGTTTTGTCTTTGTTTAGCTAACTTCCTATAAACGTATTCATTTTCAAAACCTATACTTCACATGTACACATTACCATTTTTGTTTCATCTAAGCTATCGTGTTGAAGTAATGAACGTCATTAATCAGTAAAATCAATCCCTTTGGTTTTGCGCTTGATTTAACACAAGACAAAACAGTGAACATATTTTATAATTCTAGTTAGCCAGCTTGACCTTAAACATGCGACAACCATTAATCAGAAGGGACTAAAGTTAAACTGGTTTAGAAGCAATTCCTCCTGCAAAAGATTCAGAGCAAGCCTTACGTTTGGTGTCTGTCTTCCTTGGTGAATGTTATAGTGGTGTCCCACTGTGGCATCTCAGGTGGTACCAAGTTACTATTAGACTGGATAGCTACCAAGATTTTAAAGATTGGAATTCCACCCAGGCATTGGAACATAAACAGATTTTTATTGCAAGTAAGAAGAATGTCTTTGTTAGTCTTTATTGTCAATTGCCACTACTTTTCTATGGCATCTCTCAAGTTGGTAACTTTCAGGTGGTACCAAGTTACTATTAGACTGGATAGCTACCAAGATTTTAAAGATTGGAATTTCACTCATGCATTGGAACATGAACAGATTTTTATTGGAAGTAAGAAGAGTGTCTTTATTATCCTTTATTGTCAATTGCCGCTCTACTTTTCTATGGCATCTCTCAAGTTGGTAACTTTCAGGTGTTACCAAGTTACTGTTAGACTGGATAGCTACCAAGATTTTAAAGATTGGAATTTCACTCATGCATTGGAACATAAACAGATTTTTATTGGAAGTAAGAAGTGTGTCTATTATTCTTTATTGTCAATTGCCACTCTACTTTTCTATGGCATCTCTCAAGTTGGTAACTTTCAGGTGGTACCAAGTTACTGTTAGACTGGATAGCTACTAAATTTTAAAGATTGGAATTTCACTCATGCATTGGAACATGATCAGATTTTTATTGGAAGTAAGAAGACTGTCTTTATTATTCTTTATTGTCAATTGCCACTACTTTTCTATGGCATCTCTCAAGTTGGTAACTTTCAGGTGGTACCAAGTGACTATTAGACTGGATAGCTACCAAGATTTTGAAGATTGGAATTTCACTCATGCATTGGAACATGATCAGATTTTTATTGGAAGTAAGAAGACTGTCTTTATTATTCTTTATTGTCAATTGCCACTCTACTTTTCTAAATGACTCCCTTGACACCAAGCTGGCAGATGTAAAAGTGGTTTCTGTCAGCCAACCAGTCCCCAATCCTCCTTCGAGGGAATCTTTCATTTGCCTCGTACCAGATGATTAGGACGTTCTGGTCCTCAAAGTTGTCAGGTTCGTCTGGGCGCCAGTAACTCTGGAGCATGTCCACGGGGCGTCCATCAACCCAAACCCAGTAGTTCTCATGACCTTCTTCAGTTCCTCCGACCCACCATGTATCATTTCCTGTGGAAAAAAAAGTATATCATAGTTTAACCAGACCACTGAGCTGATTAACAGTTCTCGTAGGGCTGGTCCGTAGGGTTAGACTTATTTTACGTGGCTAAGAACCAGTTGGTTACCTAGCAACGGCACCTGCAGCTTCTTGTGGAATCCGAACCACATTATAGCGAGAAATGATTTTCTATCACCAGAAATAAATTCCTCTAATTCTTCATTGGCCTGCCGGAGACTCGAACTCGGGCCCAGCGGAGTGCTAGCCGAGAACTCTACCGACTCATCCAACGAAGAACTATTTCCTTTGGAGGAATAATAGTTTCTCATTTCGGTGTTTTGTTCCAGTGGTTCTTTTCACCTCTTGCTTCAGTCATCTGGAGCGTTTTCTGCTTCAAGTGGAGAAGAAGTACTTATTTAAAAATATATACACCTGATGCAAGAGTCGTGGATATGAATCTCGTTTTTATGGTATGCGGTACAAATTCTTGTTGCCTAAAGTTACATTCTTTCTTTGCCGTTCCTAAAACTGCTGTCTGTACCATTCGACTATCCTGTAAGGTAATATTATTAATTATTACTATTAAATATCTTGATATATTTTTCATACACTTACATATCCGTAGACTGTCAGGATCCCTAATAATATTCTCGCACTTGATGAACTGCTTTGGAAACTTCAGCTTTTTCATAATACATAACAACAGAGCCCATCCCTACTCCATATAAGCACTGGTTAAAGAATCTGGGTCAAATGGAGAACCTTTTCGAACTGGTGGGCTCCGGGAGCCACTTGTCTATTATACTCTTGGACAATATTGTTTAGTCTTGTTTCTTTAAGTGCATTCTTTTCATTTACAACATCTAATTTAGAGAATGATTTATTTCTAAAGATGTTAGAGTTTACTCTCGATAAGGCTTCTTCAGCTGCTCCCCTAATTTTCACGTCACTACAGTTGCCATCGTTTTGGTATTTTGAGAGCTCTTTCAGTAGGTTTTCCTCCACCAGTGTGCTGCATGTACGCTCATTTCATCATTTTGGTATTCAAATCACTTTTTTAGTTTTCTGTAAAAGAAAACTGTTGAGATGGCTGTTTGTCTGTCCGTCCGCACTTGTTCTGTCCACCATCAGATCTCAAAACTACTGAGGCTAGAGGGCTGCAAAATTGGTATGTTGATCATCCGCCCTCCAGTCATCAAACATACCAAATTGCATCCCTCCAGCATCAGTAGTTTTTATTTTATTTAAGGTTAAAGATAGCAACGATCGTGCGTCTGGGACCGCTATAGGTGCCAACAACACAGGCCACACCGGGCCGTGGCTGAAGTTTCATGGGGCCGCGGCTGAGAGTTTCATACAACATTATACGCTGTGCAGAAAACTCGATTCTTCGGCGCAGTTTTACTTGTTTTTTTTTCACTGACATTAGAATTATTCCAGTTTTTAGATGGCATAACTTATACCTGAAGAACTGGGCTACTTGTGTTTTCCATCAAAAACGACAGCAAGGTCAATTCATCGTCATTATTATTATTATTAGTTTCCTTTTCCTTTTTCATCTGATTTTGATGTCACTTGATAGGAAGGTACCTTGGAGTTTTGGTGATCATTTTCCTCAAATATTTTTTCCTCTACACTTTTTAGGTCACAGGTTCATAAATGTGTTAATAGTACAGGAGTTTTCCCAAACATATCTCGAAATCTATGATAGTTATAGGACTCCCGTTCTTCAGTTGTCGATACGGTCCATTATACAATGTATATATATATATATATATATATATATATATATATATATATATATATATATATATATATATATATATATATATATATATATATATATATATATATGTATGTATGTGTGTGTACGTGTGTGTGCGTGTAAGAAGTGGGAGAAGGACAGACATGTCGAAAGCAGATGTGTTTATTACAGATTTTTAAACAAAGTTTTCGTCCCAAAGTTCGCTGTACCTGCTGTTCTAAAACGCCCCCCTTTTTTTTTGCCAGTCTTCCACTAATACATAAAAAGTCTTTTTTTGAAGTTTTACGCCAAATCTTCAGTCACCATATTCTGGCTATGAATTTAAAACTAACTAATACCAAGAAACCTTTTAACGACTGGTTCTCTATTTAAATGCAAAGAAAAGCTAAGTCCACTAACAACCCCGGTGTAATATACAAATTCACTTGGCCCAGGTATAACCTGAGGGCATATGTCGGTTGCACACGGAGGTTGCTGAAGGTGGGAATAGATTCTCATCGTGGTGTTAGTTACAGAACAGGGGTTAAACTATCGACCCCTGCTGGATTCTCAGGCATACAGACCATGTTTATAAATGTAAACATGATATCAAAATATGATGATTCTGAGATTCTGGGTGGAGCCTCGAAAGACCAATTTCTGACGATTCTTGAATCATTATCTATTAGCAGATTGTTCCTCAGTTAAATTCCCAGTCCTCTGCCACGCCTCTATACCTGCCGGGAGTGTTCCTGGAACCCCAAAGTGCCCTTCGTTGGCACTCTGCCTTCTTTCTGCTTGATAAATAGATGTACCTTCTCTTCTGTATTTCAATGCTTATTTATTAATTTTGATTTTACGACAAATTCAAAATTTTTATTTAATTTTTGTCTTAGTTATTTTAATTTTTATGAATTATTTGGCTGTTAAGCTTGAAAAGGGGACAATTGTTGCCCAGAAACGTCGGCGATTGCCTTCTCCCACTTCTGATGTTTGATCGAGTTCCTAGCAACAACTCGCTTCCTGTGGTGTATATATGTATATATATATATATATATATATATATATATATATATATATATATATATATATATATATATATATATATATATATATATATATATATATATATATATATATATATATATATATACCCTACTATATATGTGACCCTATTTCTGAAGATAGCAGGGTAGTGGAAAAGTCAAAATTTTTTTGAATCTTAATTTTCTCGTTCCTAATGGTCACTTAGGTATTTTCCTGGTGTTTCCTTTACCTTGACAACTATTTTTAATTCAGAAGTAAAGTTATTTAACAGTCAGCATTTTATTTTTACATTATTTTGAAGAAACTTGGTAGGCAGGTACCTAGAAGTATGATGATTATTTTTAAAAAGGGTTTCTCACCACATATTTTTCCAAGTTCACAGGTGAATTCAAAGTTACAAATTGTAATTTTAAGGATATAACTTTTGTATGGTTTTGATGAAACTTCATATTACGTTTGGTCTGGGTAATCATTTTCCCAGAACAATTTTATTTTGACCTATTTTTCAAGGTCTAAATTCAACTAAGGTAAAAATTTTACTTTTTTCTAATTTTGACGAAGCTAAATACACGAATATGGTGAGCATTTTCCCGAATTATTTATGCCTTTGACTTTTTTCAAGGTCACGAGTCGTTTTAAGACAACGTTGAGAGCTTCTCCAAAGCGCAGAAGCTACAACAGTTTGGTCTTCTGTCCTTTTCAGGATGTATAGTGATCAAGTTTTAAGGGTGAAACAGCAACTGAATGGGGATGGGCTATTTCAGTCGCTTTGTTAACGCATTCAGAACCTCTGTGACCTTTTATAAGTATTTTGACAGATTATTAATTTCATGATTTCAAACATTTTAAAAAGTCATATGGTGCAGTGATTTCATTTGAGTGAATGAGTTTTGAGGTCTGGTGCCAGAACAGATACAGTTTAAATAAAAGTTATTCCTGCTTCCTGCCGTGAGTTTAAGCAATCTGTGCTCACGTGCTAGAATCCTTTAGGTTGGGGATTTCACTGTACACCACACTTAAATAAACGAATTCTTCCTGGACTGACCCAGATGGCAAAGATGCCCTGGCCATTTCTAATTTCGACAATATGAAGTGGATCATACATCCTGCATGAGTCCCAGACTAACATAATCGACTAGCTAATGCAATTGACTTATTATTCACATAAAATTCTAAGAAGTATTTTTTCTCTATTTAATCTTCTTGAAACTCTATTAACTGCAATAGAGTTCATTTCTACCTTTGCACCTTTTCCACCCATTTCCTTTGTTACTCTCTATCTGAGATATTGGTTAGAGGAATGGAAGTGCAAGTTCTTTTGTCAAAACGCTCCTCCAGAGCTTGAGTTTGACTGCTTGGGATCTAGCTATTTAGGTTTACGAGGGAATTCTGAGCCTTCTTTGATTCTCGTTGGGCTCTTGACTTTTGCCGTCTTCAGAGGTACATGAATCGTAGCTCATATCAGAGTTAAACTTTGCATGGCTAAGAACTTTATAAAAAGAAAGTGTAATAGCTTCACTTCATCTTTTTAACATTTGCCTCTTCTCTCTGGCTAAACTATCGTAACATTTCTGTGAATTATGCTTTCTTCCTCTCCTCCAGCCAAAGAATCCAACCTTGGTTTATTTTGACTCCTGAAATTAATCTGTATCTGACCCTGTACTCAACGTCTTATATCTCAGTTCACAAAATTCATGGGGTAGTTTATGATGAATTTATAATTATCATAGATAGTCATTTAACGTAAAGTACTTACTAAAAAATCTTGAATGCTAATGGGGCATTTAAGAACTGTAATACTATGAGAAATACCTAATAATGAACATTCCTGTTAATACCAAAGTATTTGTACGTTAAATTTCATGCAAATCATGGGAAAAATTTTCCGTTGGTCAATTTCAAAATTATTGGAAAAGATTATTGAGATGCATAAAAAGATTGTCAGTGTAATTTTAGTCTATATTGGAGAAAGCAATCGTCCTATCAATGTGATTGGTGTTAAAAATTTGTATGTTCCAATTATAAGTTTGAATGAATTATGATTGAATTAAGTTTTATAAAAGAAAGTTTTGAGAGGAGTATGGATATCTACGTAAGATTGTTTAAGCCTGATAAATTTATTTAAAATTAATTATGTAACATTACAGGGGTTAGGTACAGAGGCCATTTGAAAATAAGATTAGTAAATACAACGTTTGGCACAACACACCTGTAGAAGGATTACTCGCCCCCTTTGTGAAGTCAACAATTCTCATCGTTTGTAGGCAACTTTTTACTGTAAAACTGCCACAACATTAGGTGCCTCATACACCTACACAAAAGGCTCATTGCAACTTCATCGAATCTTACTACACACACTGCACAATCATCCATGTAGCATGCACACTCGTACGTCCAGGATATTAGGATCCTTCGTTTCCAATACCTCTTTCACCTCATCTACCCAACCCTTTCTTTGTCGTGGTCTCATTTTCCCTAACACGTTTCAGTTATACACGTTTCAGCAACCTGTGATCACTCATTCTCTTCGCATGACTGAACCATCTCATACTACTTTGATCCATCCATTCACCTTCACAAAACGTCTACGTATCTTCATATTTCTCACGTACCAATGCACAGTGAAGTGTACGTGTAAGCAGTTGATCTCGGCAGCATCACATTTTTTTTCTTTCATTCGCATCTACCATCCAAGTTATGTCAGCGGCCATACCACACTGAAAGTTCCGTTCTTCCTTTGGTCAAGTAAAACATAGATGAGAGTTACTAAAAAAAAATCCCTTCATATGAAATCCCCACTTTGGCTCCCATAAACAATTCAAGTCTCTTCCCAGTCTTTTGCATACCCTCAGCTACCTTTCGTGTCCCACTTCCTTTATCATCCTACCACCGTACGTTATTATTTTATGCTAATCATTTGCCTCCGTTCTTCGACCATCCATAATAACATTTACTGTTCAGTTATCCGGGTTCCACCTTGTTTTTCCTGACTACACTTATAACTACTGATAGTTAGTGACAAATAACCTTACCTAGAAGGGAGATATAGTGGAACACATCGCTGAAGTCGTCTGGGAAGTAATCAAACACTGCCAGATCGACGGGCAGGTTCGCAGAGCTCATGCTCTGGCAGGATTGCCTGGCCTCGTGCCAGTGTGCACCTTCGCTGGAAAAGTAGTAGCACAGGGAGCCCACCGCAACGAATGGAGAAGGACATGCTGCAGAAATGAAGGCATAAACAAACGGGTATGAGTTGCAGATTAATCTCTCTCTCTCTCTCTCTCTCTCTCTCTCTCTCTCTCTCTCTCTCTCTCTCTCTCTCTCTCCTAGAAGGCTTGTGTTTTTGTGATTGAAATAGAGACGTGGAACAAATTAGAATGTGTTTTGTTGCTGTTTTCGATAATGTACACATGCGTACACACACATATATAGTATATATATATATATATATATATATATATATATATATATATATATATATATATATATATATATATATATATATATATATATATATATGTATGTTTGTGTGTGTGTGTATAGATCGCTTGAAGAAACAAGGAGTACAGAAATTATATGTGACAGATTACACAAGAAATGAGTCCGATTAAAGGGAAATCATGAAAGGATTTCATGTGAAATTACAATATTGTTCAGTAGTTCTGTATCTGATTCTAGTCAAATCTGTACATATGTTCCACTCATGAGAAAGAAAATTATAGAGGGAAAATTTCCACATGATGTCCTTCTTGGACTGGTGATCACAGGTCATGAAGACTCGTGCGGCGTCCGCCCAAGTGGCAAACCAAAAAGAGGACGCCCGGACCGCATTCGGTTAGGAGATCGGTGCTGGATCCATTTAGACTGGAATCCATTAGAGTGGTGCCAGTATCATATCAGGCAATGGGAAAGTGCCTCGAGAAACATGCTTGCCAAATATAGCTTGATCTTGGGAAACGGGATCAGGTCATTTATCCAATATCTACGTTTTATTATCTTACTGTGGATTGAAAAAGAGTAGCCTGAGATGACCTTTTAATTTGGGAAAGCAGCAGCTACCCCACAAACAGTCAGATGGCAATTTCTTCTGAGAGATTTTCATTCCAGTACAGTCGAATGCTCGTTATTTAATGATTACATCTAGATCAGATGAAGACTCGATTGGACAGTAAATGTAATGCTGGCATATTTTTATTCTCCCACTAAAATTGTTTTTGTCATAGGAGAAGTTCAGGTTAGAAAAGGTTGAATAGCACATAGCAGAGCATGTCTCGCTGAGTATCAGTGCAACTGCATTTTAAAGAAACACTCTAAAGATGAAGGTCACTTAGACATATTTAAAGGTGAACGTCACTTAGACATATTTAAAGGTGAAGGTCACTTAGACATTTAAAGATGAAGGTCACTTAGACATGTTTAAAGATGAGGGTCACTTAGACATATTTAAAGGTGAAGGTCACTTAGAAATATTTAAAGATGAGGGTCACTTAGACATACTTAAAGATGAAGGTCACTTAGACATATTTAAAGATGAAGGTCACTTAGACATATTTAAAGATGAAGGTCACTTAGACATATTTAAAGATGAGGGTCACTTAGACATATTTGAAGATGAGGGTCACTTAGACATATTTAAAGGTGAAGGTCACTTAGACATATTTAAAGGTGAAGGTCACTTAGACATATTTAAAGATGAGGGTTAAATATTCACTTAGACATATTTAAAAATGAAGGTCACTTAGACATTTAAAGATGAGGGTCACTTAGACATATTTAAAGATGAGGGTCACTTAGACATATTTAAAGATGAGGGTCACTTAGACATATTTAAAGATGAGAGTCACTTAGACATATTTAAAGATGAAGGTCACTTAGACATATTTAAAGATGAGGGTCACTTAGATATATTTAAAGATGAGGGTCACTTATTTAAAGATGAAGGTCACTTAGACATATTTAAAGATGAAGGTCACTTAGACATTTAAAGATGAGGGTCACTTAGATATATTGAAAGATGAAGGTGACTTAGACATATTTAAAGATGAAGGTGACTTAGACATAATTAAAGATGATGGTCACTTGGACATATTTTGGATATTTCCTTTCCTTGGATTGCTAACCATGATCTAGTACTAAGGACACTTCAGCCAAAGTGATATTGATCTGTCTCAAATATAATTAAATGTATGATTAATAAAAATAGAAATGTTTAATTTTGTAACTATCGTGTCTGCTTGGTGTTGAGATCGAGTCACTTTGTGTTAGAGCATATCTTAATGTTTTGAAGAATTGATGAGCTTCTGCATTTGTAAACTATTTAATGAGTTGGCAGTGTGTTGTGTATAGATTCCGTGGTTAAAAATCTCATTTCTATATTAGAATGAACTCGAAAGACTTAAAGTCAACTGTGTCACACGTTAATAAAGTAGCAATTTCCTGTATTGGGGATAGAAATGTTATTCAATGGCACTACAAGGTGGTCTTCAGGGAATGGTCAAATTTAGAAATGTTGTTTTTAATTATTTAATTTACATTTAAGACCCTAAGTAGTTGATGGTGGTGTCCTGTTACGTAGTTTTTCTCAGTCGAAGGAATCAACATTGAGAGGGTCGTGGCGACTAAGAAAACTTAATAATATTCCCATTAAGGAAGTTTGAAAGAGGGAGAAATATGAAGGTACGACGAAATGTGGTGAAATCGCTGTAGATGCAAAGATGAATCTGGGGGTTTTGTATTGGTTTAACCATGTTAAAAAAGTATACCTTAGTTTAACCAGACCACTAAGCCGATTAACAGCTCTCCTAGGTTTGGCCCGGAGGATTAGACTTATTTTACGTGGCTAAGAACCAATTGGTTACCTAGCAACGGGACCTACAGCTTATTGTGGAATCCGAACCACATTATACCGAGAAATGAAATTCTATCACCAGAAATAAATTCCTCCAATTCTTCATTGGCCGGCCGGAGAATCGAACGCGGGCCTAGGAGAGTGCTAGCCGAGTACAATATCGACCCATCCAAAGAGGAACTCAGGTTTAGCCATGTAAAAAGAATAAAGGACCGTAGGTTAGTAGAAAGCAAGGAGCCTCGATGGCACAGTCGGTTACAGCAGCAGCTTCGGGCTTTGTAGAGGTCTGTGGCGCGGGTTCAAATCCGGAGCCGACTGATCAGAGAGGCGGACACTTTGCTATCCGTGTAGACATCCCGGGATTATGTATGTAATCAACGGATAGGTTTGCTTAAAAAGCAAATGGATGTTACAGACTAAATACACACACAAAACAAAGCCACTACAACACCTTCTAAAAACATAACAAACATCTCACACGTCTCGAACTCTCGACGTACCCGCGCAACAACTTCTCGCTCCTGGGAAGAAAGGGCGTTGGATCGGGTATGATACATGTAACATACGCTACCGGGGTCTAAGCGATGTCAGGCAGGGCAGCCGATCGAGACTACGGTCTACCCCAAAAAGCCAAATCAAAAAGTCCTTCAAAAGAAGGCATCGTGCTTACCCCATACAAAAATGGGAAAAAAGCACGTTAAAAGAAGAAGAAGAAGAGGAGGTTAGTAGAAAGCAAAATTTTGCTTATCCTTCTCTGAAACGTAGTACTGTGAATGCTTAAAAATGGTTATCAGACTGACTAATCTCAAAAGCTACAGGAGCGAATTCCAGATCTCATCTGAATGACAAATGTTTACCATTTATGCAGTTTTCAGTAATATCCCCACCTATAACCACCACTGTTTCTTTTTCTGTGCAATTTTTAAAATACATTTTTGTGGTACAGGTTGGGTAATACATGCAGCCGAAGGTGCCTGACTTGTCATTTGAAAGGCCGTAAAAGCATATCACTACCTGTTATGTTTGCGTCTGGAATTCCATGTAGGTTTTCGTTGGACGAATTTATACAAATATTCTTTAAACTAAGTTTCTTGAACCTAGTCTACTGGTAGAAATTAATAGGATGCTTATATGTTATTGAATAAAATCTATGTGCACTT
>NC_089776.1:16404576-16419576 GCF_040412425.1 Macrobrachium rosenbergii
GGGCTTTAGCATGGTCCTGAATAAGTGCTAAAATGCTATGATAAGAAGAATAAAACAGCAAGTACAGCTTAACAACTCAGAGTAAAATATTAGGATAGATGTAACAATGTTTTTTTAGATTTCAAAATATTGTGTATTCTGCATCATGAGTTCTCCAGTGCAATACTAGTCAACATGCAGATTATTCGTGTGTGAAAGGCTACGCAAGTAAACGACCAGAAACTAAAAGAATTTTGCATTTATTAAACCATCGCATTTTACACATATTTACTTGGTGGCAGTATTCTATCGGAAGTAAGGATGCCTGAAAGTCTTGCACAGACGGCAACCGAAGAGTTATATTAGTTATTATCAGTTACCATACTGTCTAAAGTCACTAAAATATAATTCTAAACAGTTGTTTGTCTTTATAACACCGAGACCAGGGGTTTTACAATTTCAAACAAGAAAATATAAGGGATTAGCAAAGATGTGCGTATTTTTCACAAATGATCTATGTCATATTCCGCAAAATATTCACGTGTGCAAGTATACATATATATATATATATATATATATATATATATATATATATATATATATATATATATATATATATATATATATATATGTGTGTGTGTGTGTGTGTGTGTGTGTGTATGTATGTATGTAGGTATGTATGTATGTATGTACACGTCGGATGTTTCTACCTCAGCAAAATATGTGCAAAGAAGTTAAGCAATAACCACATAAACTTGAAGATTTTTCTTGCTACTTTTTCATAAGTCCTATTCTTAAACAACCATTTCTTTTAAAGGAATGTTATACTTTGCAGCATTTCCCAGATCGACCGCTCAGGTTCAAATCAGCTCTTAAGATATTGCCTTTGCATCGGCACCTCCTAAGATGCTGAGTCTTCGTTCCTGAGCTCTTATAATTTCTTGTGCCTTGCCTTCCACAGTCTGTGTAGCACGTCTTTTATTTATTTATTTATTTATTTTTTTTTTTTTGCCCTTTCTCCTACAAACAGGAATTTTTTATATATCTCGCATTTTTCTTGGTATGGCCGCTGTAATTATCTTGCTTTTATTCTTTCCTCGTTGGCCGTTTACCGTTAATTCTTGATGTGAAAGGAACGCCACCCCTGAAAAACCATTCTCTGTTTAGCTGGTTTATCAAAAGTGGTAAAGAAAACGAATATGGCGTTCACGTTATGGAGATACCCAAAAAATTTCTTTAGAACATACCAGTTTGATCTTAACAATAAAGATACTTTACTAAACGTTTGTTTGGAACTTCGATCGTATGACACATACATTATATTTTTTATAAATGATATTTGGCATATGAAAGTAATACCAAACAACAAAAATGGAGTATTGAACGGGGGCCAGATGTCTTTAACCCTGCAGCAGGAGTGCACGGTTTACACGGACAATGAATTACAAATAAAAGAAAGGAATGGTTTCGTTTCCATCTACGATTAATGAAATAACAGGGTGCTCGTGATCCAGGTGCAGGGTCGTTTGCCGCACTCGTGAAATAATGCCTTGGGGTCGATTCTCCCGTTGGTATTTTTTGGATTTTGGTCGGTTCCGTTAAATCCAGCTGTACCACTTTTACCCGAGCTGTGAAGCGAGTTCACTGGAAATGTTACAGGACGTTTTCGTGCTGTTAGTAGCACATTATGATAAATTTTCTTTCTTCAGAACTTGGTCGTACTTCTGTCGTCCTTAAGGTCAGTTTGGTCAGAAAAGAAATTAAAAATTAAATGAGTTCTGGGGAGTCAAAATGTGAGTACATTTTATTAAGGCACATTAAAGTTAAATCTTTTTCAGAACTATGTTTTTAAGAGCATTGCGTTTATGTAGCCTTGAATACATTGATGATAAAATAGATATGATTGGGAATACGGGCAAGAAATTGAAATGTCCTGTTTTTCTACTAGATAATGCATTGATAGCAGCAAAAAAGGCTATTCATAATAACAAAGAAACTTACAAAACAAAAACCTGCTTATACTACCTTGTAGTAATAATTTCAGAGATATTCCCCATCTGTCTAACTATTTTGGAGTTAATTTAGCATTTAAGAACGATAATAGAATGAAGCAGTACTTATAAAGAACTCTCCTATCAATACTCAGTGATGTGTATACAAATGCTATGTAAGTCCTCTGACAACTTTTGTGTTGTTAACCTGCAAAATCATTGGAAGAAAGAATAGAACGTCATGGAAAATGTATGGTATGCACGGGTGAATATTAGAATTTTTTTACACGTTAGTGAAACCATACAGTAAATTGGGCTTGGGGAAAAGAGTATATTGCAATAATGCGCTGGAAAGAAACATTATAGAGTCCAGTTTTATAAAAGAAAGCTTTTGTAAGAATATTAGTATCAGTGAAGGTGTGTTTAACCTCAGTCCATTAATTTTATGTGCAGATTTTAAGAAGGTAGTCGGCAGTGGACGAAAAAGGTGTGAGGCCACCTGCACAGATGAACAGATTTGTAAGTTGAGCACTTGACCTTGTTAATGACTGTATGGATCCTCCCTTTCTCCGTCCCCACCTGTCAGGTGTGAATAATTGGTTTTTAACAGTGTATGTTCAATTGTACTGTCCCCCTTAGCATGAATATTGTAAATTTCTGCCACTAGGTAAAGTCCTCTGAAACCAGTCAGGACTTACACCCAGTGCTTCATTTTTCCTGTGGCGCATACGCATATTTTCATGCCCTTGTGTTTCATCAAAAGTTATTAAAATAATGTTATAACCTGTGTTGTAGAAGTCACATGTTGTAGGTCATGAGAGATTTGAGCCCGTGTTCGTAGTAACAGAGAGAGAGAGAGAGAGAGAGAGAGAGAGAGAGAGAGAGAGAGAGAGAGAGAGAGAGAGAGAGGGATACTGGTTAACCAGTCAGATGCCATTGAGGGAACTTAATCCTCTAGGGACTTACATCGGTGTTCTTTGCTGACCTCCTCAGAAACTTTCACCTCTTTGTCCCTACCACTGTTATTTGACAGTTCTGTCCATTGACAGTTATCAAGAATGAGCGATGGCAAAGATTGGCCCCATGGAGATAACGGCTTTACCAGATTAGGAGTAGCAAGCTGCCAAAAACAGCTATCTTCTGCAGAAACTGACCTACTCTGATACCCCTGTGAAAATGCCTTGGAATCTTAATGACGTTGGAAAGATAAGATCCATCACGAAGGATGTCCTGAATGATCTGGCTAGTCAAGCACCCAGATCTAACATAGGCTTGCCTCTTTTCTTTCAATTTCTACCAATGATCACCCCGTTCTCCTCAGGCCCTCTTTGCATCTGCTTGCATAGGCATAGAGGAGCAGGTACAGGAAGTGATTCTCAGTTGGTGTGATGCTTACCAGGCGATGTCACTAGAATAAGGGTGTGTAAAAGCATAATTAGAGAGAGTTAGTTCAGCGAGATGGATGGAAAATACTGTGAAATTAACGTAAAGGTACTAAAGTGGAATTGTCCTTGTATAATTCAGTTTCATTAATGGGGAGAAGTTAAGGCATTCTTGTCAGTTTTGACTTGTTCCAACGTTGTTAAAGTTCTTTTTCTGTGATGTAAAATTTCACTACTGTTTTGAATCAGTGTAGAAATAAAATCCACTGTTCTTTCTGTAAAGTGTTTCTGCCAGTGTTGTAACATTTCACTGCTATTTTGAATTAGTGATGAAGTATTCAATTATTGTCTTGAGTGGTATCTCAGTGAAGTAATATTCCACTATTGTTAAAATACTATCGAGTAATTTAGGCTCATTTTTCGATAGTAGATTCCTGTAAAGAATTGTTATTCTTGTCTAGCACTCATAAAAGAAACCACCTGAATGTCACATTAAACTTTCCATACGTAGTATTTCCAAAGACGTCCTTGGATATCACGTTAAACTTCCCATATTGTGCACTTTTAAACAAGTCCTTGAATGTGCATTAAACTTCCCACCTGGTGCGTTTTCAAAGACGTCTCTGAACGTGCTTTAGGCTCTCCATGTGCTGTAATGTCTTATGTATCACTATTAAGGAGACTCATTTTTATCATTGAAATTATTGCCTCAGTTAAAACGAGACCTTTTTGATCTAAGTAGCAGCAAGTTAAACTACTGAGATATCAATCAGTTTATTTCGCTGCTGTTAAGCAGATATTTTACTGAGTTATGGCTGTGTATTCTAAGCAGCTGTATGTAATTGTTTAGGTTATGGATTGTGCCTGATAGCGAGTCGTTTTTGCATGTCTGACTAATGTAAAATCTTTGGACACAATCGAAGTGAGACTACAAATAGATATCTGAAAGCATGTCTGCATTGCTGTTTTGATTCACCATTGCATATAAGTATTGCAGTTGAGATTTGTGACTTGCAAGTATAGCAAATGAATCTGTCATTTAGAGCTTATCTTTTGTTGGAAGATAATGTAAAATTCTCCTGTGTTAACCTACTTGTTAGTGATACCGTAGTCTTGAATAATTAGATGTATTTTGCTCCTTAATGTAAACACCGTGAAAGTCGTGCACCAGGCACCGCTTGCATGTAAAGTTGGAGTTGTGTCTTATTCTCTGTTAGAGAAAGAAAGAGAGGCTAATTCGTCCCCTTGGGGTTTCATCATTTTATTTTAATTGTCCTTTGCTTAAAATAAAGCTAATTCCTTTTGGAAGCCTCTAGGATTGCGTTTAGTCATTCTGCAGTTGAGTAACCACTTCCTTAGGTCATGGGAATTATGGAGCCTCTAGCAGCTGTATTGTAGTGAATGTGCCCGGGGATTAATTCTGACTGGTTCATTAGGATTAGGTCAGCCTTGAGCACTTTCACATTGAACCCTGATTGCAAAGAAGATGGAAATCCTTTCGTCAATCTTTACATGCATAGATAGTGTTCCCGACCACCAAAATAAATAAAATGGAAGAAACTAAAAAATCTTCCTGACGTATACTGGAATTGAACTCGATCTAAATTAAATAAAAATTTGTAAGTAATCAAGTAATCAATTCTGTGATTTTTGATACATAGGAATTTATTCATTTACTTACTACCGTTCTTTACTATCGTTCTTTCCCCTGTTATGGCATTGGGAAAGGCGCTCAGGTGACACATCTGAACGTAGCCCCATTGTTTTGCAAATTTCTCTGCTCTATTTTTAAATTTTTTTGAAGTTACTCAAGGTCAGGCGTATAATTGTACACAGGGAGCTACAAGAAAAGTTAATATTTTCAGTCAGTGTATTTTGGGGCCGACCTCTTGCAAAAGGTATGCGTGGACTGGTGACCATTTTTTTTCTCCTACATGCCCAAGCTTTGGAATTCCCTTCGGGTCAAGAGTCACATTATTTCTCACTCCTTCCCTTCCAAATTCTAAGCTAGATAAGGTCCATCAGGTCTGACATGGATGAGTGTTAGGCTGTTTGTTCTTTCAGCTACAAAGTACTGCAGCTTTAACTTTCTCATCATCATATGACACTTGAGCTGCATCTTCACCTTCAGCTTCAAGTACTCCAGCCCCAGTTCTTTCTGTATTACCATTCACTGCTTCTGCCATCCCTTCCTGTCCTGTAAGAACCAGAATTCTTATGTTGTTATCAGACTTTGTTAGTCTTATGATAATAAGTTTATTCTGTCTTCCCAGCCAGCAACTGTAACATTCTATTCATGGATTTAATCCAAACTAGTTTTACCTTCAAGATTTACAATTTCTTGTAAAAATATTCCAGTCCACTTTTATGTAGTTCATTCCATTTTCCACTTTCTCATGGATTTTTTATTGCAAATACATCACTCTTCAATAAAGCAACTGTCCCTGATGGTCGTTTTTATTTGTATGTAATCATACAATTTCAGTTTGTTAGTAGCAAATTTTAAGGCTGATTCAGAAAGCTATGTAGTATTGATGATATTGATATTGGCTTAGAACTCTGATATTAAACTTAATAATGAAATTCCAGTTCAAGACAACAGAAATTTATGGGTTCTAAAGCAGTTCAAGGAAAAACACATTTTGAAGTGAATATGAGTGTCTGCAAAGCCAAGTCTATTTGAGTCAAACCATTTCTAATGCAATCGCAGTTCCTTACAACAATATGGTAAGATGCGGACAGACTCAGTGACAGTAGGTACTGCTGGACTGTTAGTAAAAATCTCAAAACTCCTTTTCTAATCACAAATTTTATAATATGGCCAGGGTTGCCATTGTTTGTTAAAAACTGATAAAATCATTCTGATTCAGGGTACTCGTCTTTCCATAATGTGTATAGTATGAAAGATCACTTAACATGAACATTTAACACTAAATTTTTTATAGTATCAGGGCATTCATTTAATGTGCTCAGTCATCGACCCACTTTGGTTAAGACGAGCTGTAAATTGCCCGTCCTGTTGTTTGCTCATGCAATCAGGGAAGGATAGGGACTTCTGCTGGCTGTGCTATCGGCTGTAGCAGAGCATAATACATTTATTTCGAAGGTTCTACTAGTTTCCTTGCATCACCAGTGGCCTGGATCATGACAAAAATATTGTCAGTGTACATGCAATAGATACTTGATTTTGGTGTTCTTAGAAAGTCCTCCCTTTGATGATTGCCATATATATGTTCACAGTAGGAACCCTAGTGGCAATCTTGTGTTACTCGCTTCCTGTTAAAGTAATTCGTCATGTGGTAGAGGAAAGGGGTAACCATGGTACTTCATTCATTATATTTGAGAGAACATCTCTGGATATAGGCAAGGGATTGATATCGGATATATATTCATGATTAAGGGTGATGTTGATATTTTACTTCTAGGGGATGTTTAAATAGGCTTTCAGCGTTGAGTGAGATGATGTCTTACTTGGGTTCCCTTTATAT
This sequence comes from Macrobrachium rosenbergii, assembly GCF_040412425.1. Taxonomy (NCBI): domain Eukaryota; kingdom Metazoa; phylum Arthropoda; class Malacostraca; order Decapoda; family Palaemonidae; genus Macrobrachium; species Macrobrachium rosenbergii. Next base: position 16,411,417 of record NC_089776.1, read on the forward strand.
ATATATATCTATGAACTCTGCTGCACCAGACACGTAAGAGACCAAAATGTTCAAGACTTGCTATCTTGTAGGTGCATGATGTCATAGGATGGACCTCGGGGGGTTGACCGCCTGGGGGGTTTTACAGTTGTATGAAAAAAAAAGTTTAAGTATACCTTAGTTTAACCCGACCACTGAGCTGATTAACAGCTCTCCTAGGGCTGGCCCGAAGGATTAGGCTTATTTGACGTGGCTAAGAACCAATTGGTTACCTAGCAACGGGACCTACAGCTTATTGTGGAATCCGAACCACATTATACCGAGAAATGAATTTCTTTCACCAGAAATAAATTCCTCTAATTCTTCACTGGCTGGCCGGAGACTCGAACTCGGGCTAGCACTGTGCTAGCCGAGAACTCTGCCGACTCGTCCAACGAAGAACTGGACCTGGTCTATAGTTGCCTCCCATCTTTAGGAATTTAATGATGCATTGCTGGTTACTGGCCCTGGTTACAAGCCTTGACATCTAAAAGTCTTCAGTGGGTGTTTCATCTTCAGCCATTGGAGCTTGAAAACTTAAAGGAAGATATCATCCATTTTCTCAAAATTATTGGTTTTCTTCATCGATCTGTAGATTGCAACTTGCCACCATTCTATATGATGATGTCTGTAATGTTGCATAGTTCTTTGCTAACTTTTATTACTTCCATTGTGAGTAACTGGCTGCAAAATTACCCCCTCTGGCATTCCTCCAGTCCAGTGACCTCGTTGCTTGTGATTTTGCGTTCAAACAACAGGGTAGACCATGCACAACTAATCTTCTCCATTGCAACAAATGCGGATGATGCGAGGTGCACTACAAGAATGCCATAAAATCTGTAAAAAGTCTATAGTGAAGGCATATATCAAGAGAATGTTCAGCCACTGCCCATCACGAAAAGATGGGCACACTCGAATATACTGAAAGGTACTGGCTCTCAAAACAAATGCTGTCCAGCAGGAACCAAGAAAGCCGTTTCTGGTGTATTTGCTATATGAAGTCCAAGACTGTAATTCTTAAGTTGGATGCCAGTTCACAAACTCATGTTCATTTTTATATATTAAAAAATTATAAAAGATATTATCTATCTTATGATACTTGTATCACACCAAAATTGTAATTATAAAGAAAAAATATTGGTTTTTCATTTGTGCATAAAAAGGTTGAACTACATTCCCTCTTCACAACCAAAGTATTTTTCTGTGGAAAATTACTGTCACCGTAGACCAAGGCACAACTTACTCGAGCATGCCAGCAAGGTGTATGGTGAAGTTGATTTTACATGTATACAAGGTGGCAAGAACTTGAAATCCAGAGGCACTGGATTGCAAACCAATCAAAAATAAATACTTATTTATGTGAAGCTTAGGCCCTACAAATTATCGCCGGCCGTATATCAGTCCTGCCTCAAGTCATTCAGTGAATAATGAACAAGATTTATCGGAAAGATTGTGGGTGTGAACGATAACCAGAATCTTTGCAGATAAATCTTTTCATTATTCACTGAAATGACTTGAAGGCTCCAGATAAAGTGAGTATTGACTTAGTTGTGATTGGGACACAATCCAGTGCCTCAGGATTTCAGGTTCTTGCCACTGTCTGTACAAGCAAAATCAACTTCACCATACACCTAGTTGGTATGCTCGAGTAAGTTGGGTATTGATCCACAGTGAATAGTAATTTTCCAAGGAAATATGCCCTTCTTTCGTAGAGGTTGTCAAAATTAGTATATTCATATTCTTTGATTGGTGAGCTTAGCCCATCTAGTGAGCTGAATTCCTCCCAAAATTCTAATTTCATGGGCATCTTGGTCATGAATGAAGAGGGTGTGTCGTTGATTTACTAATAACGTGCATGTGCTGATTGGCAAATACACGCATGCGCTGTATGCGGCCTATATATAAATACTAAGAAACTTGAGGTACAGGATACATGCCCCTATCTGCAGCCAATTCTCATATGTAAACTATGCACTCAAACCAGTACGATTAATAATTAGTTCAAATTTTCACAGATTGGATAATTATGCCACACATACGCTGAAAACTCTCAATTTAAAACACAGTTCATCCTTATATCCTCAAACTGTCAGTAACTACACGCTTAGGCCTGACACCGGGTCCTTAGTGCTTGTCCATCCGAAACGATAACATGTTGTTGATTTCCCCGGTTGTACTTTCTACATCCTTGTGGCCATGCTGGCTTAGGCCATTTTAATCTAAAACAACAACAACAACGACATTTGTAATTCAGTAGTCACTTGAAAATGCCATAGAGTAGCGAAAGAGCTGTCGGGGTAAAGGCAATAATTGGAAGAAAGAAGTTGCGTATTTTCCACCAGAAACTGAACTCTGATAATCTAAAAAAACGTTGAAAAATTAAATATCCTGCAAAAGATCTATTGACGCCACTTCAATAATTGCCTCTAACGAATATATACAGATATATATATATTATATATATATATATATATATATATATATATATATATATATATATATATATATATATATATATATACACACACAAAATGATGCTTAAAACATGAAATTACGATATTTTTTACATGCTTTTGGGTTTCAGAGAATCTGACAGGTAGGCATGTAAGATTCAATCTTGTCCAATAGAAGTCATTTGTGCAGAGATGAAAAATGGATAAATGAAACACTTCAAATACTCTAAGTTTAATATGCGTTTACATACTGAAAGATATGCGTTGAGAAATCTCGGAGAAATTTTTCTGTAGACATGTGTGTTTGAACAGCAAAATGAGGCCATAATATCTGAGGCATGGGTGTATAGTATTAGCATCAAGCCGCTTCTTAGCACTTCATTCCCGTTTAGATAAATTGGCTTAAATGTGTGCGTCCGTGTGTGTACGTGTGTATGTGTATGGAAAAGTGTTTATTGATGAGAAATTTTGATAACATAATGTATAATGTGCATTGCAATATTATTAATCGCTTTTCCATTAGAATTCATGAAGACTTTTTTTCTCGAATATTCTCGAGTGACCTGGAACCTAGAGTGGAATAAAAGAGACTGTGTTGACCCTGTAAAGTAGTGCAATTGTTGTCACCTAAGGTTATAACGCCTGCCTTAATACCTGTAGGCGCTTCGTAGTGAATTTCAGGAGCCTCAACTTTTTAGAAGACCTCCGCAGCTGTATTGTCGCTTGCAGCAGCCTCTACATTTCGCTTCCTTCGGTCATCAAACAACTCCAGAGAATCATCGGCCCATCGCAACCACATCCATGAAGGCACGTCGCCGAACCCGGAGGTCCTATAGTTCGAGCCCGAGCCGAACATGTCGTAGTATCCTTGAGTTCGTCCCTGGTAAGGTCTGCTCCACGTACTTCCTCTGGTGCGTCCTTCAGACAGGAAGTTGTTGCCAAAGTAATTTCCTCGGTTGCCTGAAAATCCTCCTCCGAAGTTGGAGGAGCCTCCAAACCCTCTCCCGGATCCGAAACCGGATGAGCTGCCTCTTCCAAAAGAGCCCCTGCTGTTGCCGTAACTGCTACCGAAGCGGCCGCCGCCGCCGCTACCGAATCTGTTACGGTCGGAGTTGGAGCCACGGAAGTTCTGTGGGTCTGAGTTCACTCCAAGAGCCACCACGCCCACAAGGAGCAATATCACCTGTGAGAAGGGAATTGAAATGTGAGCAGTAATTCCTGGCTGCTTAGTGTTACTTAGTCATAATTTAAATTGGCACCATCAGATCTCGACATTTCAACGTTAGTGGTACGTATTTGAATATAAAAGAAATATGAATAAAATTTAAATATAAAATCAGATTGGTTCAGTAGGAGTCTGTGGCTTTTTTTTATTGTGGTTTGACTTGTAACATATGTCATAACTTAATAATAACGATATTGTTATAAAATTTCCTACTTAATAATAACGAGATTTTTATCAAATGTTCTACTTAATAATAACGAGATTTTTATGAAAGGTTCTAGAAATTAGTGGCATTAGTAGTAACACAAAAGCACTTGAGAGTGCTTACCTCCGTCTTTGCCAGCTTCTGATAACACGTAAAATATTTATTTTTGTACCAGATTCGGCTCGTTTTCCGGATCCCCATAAAATCTTACAGGTTGGGAGACTACATAACCATAATAAGACCTCGTTAGTGTTTATAATGATGTTTGCAACGTTCCGGCAGTGGTGGATTAAAATTCTTAAGTTTGGGAGAGTTGAAATGAAAAAAAGCAAATCATGGATTCGGACCTGGACCCATCACGGAAACTAATTGGCTTTTTCTGAGCCCACTGTCCGCTCTTGAAAAAAAAATGAAACCCATCAATAACCTTATTAGAATCTTGTGGACAGGCACAAACTGGCAACCAGACACGGTTGAACACAGCCGACTTCAGTGGCCAAGGTAGTAAAATCTGGAAAGTTTAGTTTATATTTCATAATTGTTGTCTTAGATAGCTTTCAAACTGCCTTTGAGTTTCTCTCTCTCTCTCTCTCTCTCTCTCTCTCTCTCTCTCTCTCTCTCTCTCTCTCAATGATCTTTATAGAGAGAGAGAGAGAGAGAGAGAGAGAGAGAGAGTCTAGTGTACCCAGTTAGACATAAAGCTTTGTTATGTTAATTTATTCAGTGAATAGTGAGGTGTACGAGGAATGTTATTTCATCTCTGCTTTTTGCCCTTCTCTTAGATTTTATAATGAAAAAACACAAGTAATGAGGACAGCGTACGCACAAGGGATGAATCAACAGTAGCTGGAGGAAGGGTGAATGCAGTTCTCTAGAGTTGGGATGAGTGAGAGACTTGAAAATGACAAATCAAACGCTGGGCAGCTGAATAAAATTTGGAATTCAAAAAGATTGAAATTGCGTAAGGAAAGAAGATTTTTACATAAGTAAAAATATGAACGCACTGTATATTGATAGACGGACGTGAACTATGGTATGCCAATGAAACTATATCTAATAGATTTTGTTGATTCGAGAATAAAATTTTCAAAAGAACACTATGACGCAGATGGAAGAGGGAGTTAGAGATGATTCCACAAGAGAAACTACTGGCGTTCCTTATGTAGATAAGATAATGCTGAAAGCGAGCTGGAGATGGCTTGGGCATGTCCTTCGCACAACCTCCGGGGGAATACTACGTAATAGTGTCAGCAGGGTTCCTGTGGGCACCAGACGACTTGGAAGACCGGGACCTACCTCGATAAGAATTATGAGAAGGGAGACTAGGGATGAGTAGAGATTTGTGGAAGATAATACACAGGAAAGGCAAGTGGTGTAACTTCACAGAGGTCCTTCCTTGCGTTACGCGGTTTTGGAGGCGATAATGATAATGTGTAACTGAAGTGAAGTGGTCCCAAAACATCAAACACTAAAAACGTCGTGAACATATTTTTGTACAGTTGCAGCAGATACATTTCGAGGCAAGCGTACGTTTTTGTGGAACAAGAAAAGGCGTTACGAACTTATTTTTTTATGGAACAGAATGTCCATAAAAAAGTAAGAGAATAATAATCGATCTGTATTTCCCGAAAGTAATTGTCATTGATTCATTAGGTATAATCGGTATTGATTAATTCAGGAAGATTGTTATTGATTCATTTAGAACTGTCATTTATTTAATAAACCCTTACTGTGAACTCAGAATAACTGTTATTGATTAGCTGCGGAAAATTTTAGCGATGGACTTAGATTTGTCACTGGTTATTTCAGAGTGAAAGATATTTGTTGTTAAATCGTTCATCTTATCTTTCGTCTATTCATTGACTGTAACTGACATTAGCCGACTAGTTCTTTCCATTTAAAGATACCTTTATACCAGATAACGAAAATAACTTATTCAAGTGAAGCATGGCACATTAAATCACTAGATTCTTAGCGTGTGACTAATCATTATGTTCAGATGAAGATAACAGAATTTCAAGATTTTTTCAATGTTTTCTTTATATATATATATATATATATATATATATATATATATATATATATATATATATATATATATATATATATATATATTATATATTATATATTATATATATTATATATAATATATATATATATATATTTATATATAATATATATATATATATATATATATATATATATATATATATATATATATGTATATAGATAGATATATAGATATATATATACACACACATATACACACACATCCCTGTAGGGGGTTAATGCCGTTAGTGCACCTCGTGCGGTGCACTGTAACCATTGCTTAAGGCTCTTCGCAGCGTCCCTTCGTCCCCTAGCTGCAACCCTTTTCATTCCTTTTACTGTACCTCCTTTCATTTTCTCTTGCTTCCATCTTGCTATCTACCCTTTCCTAACAGTTGTTTCACTGCGCAGGTGCGAGATTTTCCTCGTGTTACACCTTTCAAACCTTTCTGCTCTCAGTTTCCTTTCCAACGCTGAATAACCTCATAGGTCCCAGCTCTTGGCCTTTGGCCTAAAGTCTATATTCCATAATCCTATACACACTATACATATGTATGTGTGTGTGTGTTTGTGTAGTGTAGGTAGGTATAACTCTTCATTTTATTAAGTATATTTGTGTAAAACCGAGAGCTTGGTGTTATATCATGGATGATAGCAATTGGCAACACATTAAACATACTTTAAACTTGCGTTTTATGTTTGTCTCCTGATAAGCGCACTTTCATAGTCAGTATTACCTGTCAGCTTAATTTCTTGGACAATATCACCTGTAAATTTACCTTTTTAGTCATTACCACCTGGAAACTTCCTTTCCTAGTCAATATTACCTATAAACTTATTTCTTAGTCAGTGTCACGTGTAAACTTCCTTTCTTAGTCAATATTTCCTGTTAACTTACTTTCTTACTTTATTAGTCAGTGTCACGTGTAAGCTTTCTCATTTAATCAGTGTCACCTGTAAACTTACTTTCTTGGTGAATCCCACCTATAAGCTTACCTTCTAAGTCAGTATCACCTGTAAACTTAATTTTTTAATCAGTGTCACCTGCAAACTTACCGTCTAAGTCAATATCACCTTTAAACTCAACTTCTTAGTCAGTATCGTCAGTACACTTGCCTTCTTAGCCGTTACCACCTGTTAACATACCTTCTTAGTCAATCACACGTAAACTTACCAGCAACTTCATCTTGATATCACTCTGACCCTAGGAAGTACCCGAGTGTGTTCTGGTAGGAAGACGATTCCTTACTGATGCACCCCTTGCTGACCGTCGTATCCTCGTAACTTCTCAGGATGTGGGCATCATGCCCTACCCTTCCCTCCACTACTCTCTCCCTGATACCTGAATACCCCCCGCCCTCCCAAACTATAAAAACAAGCACCTCCTCTCACCCATTATCCCTTAAAAAAAAAAAAAAAAAGTTCGAGGTTTGCGATAAATGGTAGTCGCAGCTATGCGTGGCCTTGGCAGTGATCTGGTTTTGTATCATGGGAGGAGGTCCCAGAATTTTTGGCGAAAAGGGAGCCTTGAAGAATTCGAGTGGTTACAGTAGAGCTATAGGGCAGAATTGTTAGATTTATATTGCCCGTTGTTTCAGTTTTTGTTTCTTCTTCTGTGTTTTAGTTGATGTAGTAACCAGATTTTTCGTATTTCCTTGTTGTCAGTATTATTGAACACTAATTCAGCAGTCTTGAAGGGCCATTAGGTTACAAACGAAGTTTTCACATGACAGACTGCGCAGAAGTGAAAAAGGGAACATTAGGACCAAGAAAAGAGAAAAAAAGCATTTGAAAATAATAGATAAATAATGAACATATTAACAGTCGAACATTAACACAAACAGAAATTGAGAAATAAGTGTGAAAATGAAGGCAGAGGAAGATTGTTTTTATATCTCAGTAAAAGATAGAATTATGATATCCGCTGTTGGGGACATTTAGAAAGAGAAAGAGCCTCAATGTTTTAATGTTGGTCTCTGCGGATTGTAGCTATTTTCAAAGTCTGGAAGGCTCCATTTTTTGAAAGAGTCGATACCAGAGATGATGACGTTTGCTCGGGGAGCGCTTTTAATGTATTGTAGTTCGTCTCGTTCAGGATGGCGTAGCTCTCTTTCATATTGAGGAACTCATTGTTTGAGGCTAGTGATTTCCCCTCATGAAACGGCCTCAGTTTATGGTTATTTGTCTTTTTGGTAATTGTAGCGTTTTTC
>NC_089776.1:16422076-16487076 GCF_040412425.1 Macrobrachium rosenbergii
TAATGCCATTAGACTCTCCTTAATTAATCCTGTACCCGTGTTATCAGTAACAGCTGTTGTTTATCTGAAGACGAACCTGAAAAGTAATGGCCGTAATATGAACTAAAGTTGTTTTATGTTCCTTGAATCCTAGTTTTATTTTGTTTTTATTTTCTTTGTAGTCTTGTTTTCCGTTGTATGTAGTTTGCTCGAGAATGCTTTAGAGTAAAGGCAAAAGATCTTTCACCCTTTATTAAATTTTAATCGTGGCATGTACTCTGTTTTTACTTTACTGGGACTCTCTGGATTCTTCAAGAAGCATCCTGGTCCGTGGAATTTGTTAGTCTGTAAATTTGTGTTAAATTATCAGCTTCGATTTTTATTTCAAATGTATATTTTGGCTGTACTTGCCTGTCTGTTGGAATGCATTTCCATAGTGTAACCCTGCATATGGTGATAGATTAAAAGCTGAAAGATTTCTTATTTGGATGACTCACATACGCATTATTCGATAAAATGAAAAAAGGATTTTGCCCAACAAGCACAGTTCGTATATATGTTTATATATTGTGCTCTTTGGGCAAAATCTTTTTTTTATTTCATCCAATAAAGCACACGCGAGTCTTCCCAAAACAAATGTTCAGCTATTAATCTGTGGCTTTTTGCAGGGTTGCACTGTGGAAATACATTCCAACATTCAGGCAAGTAAAGCTAATATATGTAGTATATATTATATATATGTGTATATATACATATATATATACATGTATATACACATACATATATATATACATACATACATACATACATACATACATACGGTACATATAATGAAAAAATATCTTGAGGTATGTCCGTTGGGAATTTTACAGTATCAGGATGTAACAAGTCTTTCTTAGCCATCATTTGTGTACAATATTTTTTGAGAAACACTGTTGTTATCAAGCTGTGATGAGATTATTCCTCTTAGTTTTGATTGCTTAAATTATCATTAGTAACTCGAAATTTTGCTTATAGAAAATAACAATGTTATGTAACTCAAGAAACTATTTTTCCTTTGTGATAAAGGAAATTCTTCATTTTTATAAGCTTTTATTTAGCTTACTTTTTTGTCAATTTGTTTGTTTGGGTCAAATCTTGTAACTCAATTTTCGACCTGTTCCCTTCGTCCGATGGACCTGAAATTTTTCATGGTTACTCAATCCTGGTGACAATATAACCTTACATGATCAGTAGGTCAGTGGTGACCTCTAATGACCCTACAGTGACCTCTCCCAGTATCTTTGACTCGGTAGAATCAGTTAATAACTCTACTGATTTTCCAGACCATCTTTGGCTCGACAAGATTTTATAGAATATCGCATTCAGTTTCGTTAGCCACAATCATAAATCGGTTACAATTTCTGTCAAGACTAAAAAGTATAAATTAAAATAATAAAATTTTTAAACACGTGTTATTAAGTGCACTAAAAAGTAAAAATTGATTTTTTGAGACACCATGATTTTCTTACAACTACTCATGCTGTAAGAAAAAAAAGTTTTTTTTAATTTCCTGTAGCATTTCCTTTCATGTTTGGCGCCCACGCTTTTGTTTTTGCAGACATGATTAAATGTAAGAAAATCCTGGTGTGTCTCGAAAAAATATTTTATACTTTTTTAGTGCATTTTAATAAAAGCGTTTTAAATTTTTTTTTTTTTACTTTTTCTTCCTCTTTTTCATACTATGATAAAATAGAAGGGCAAGAAAGAAGAGTACATGAAAATTCGGATATGAATAACAGACAGAGTAATTAGTTGAATTTGTGGTTGATTTACTATCATTCGCTATTCAGGACCTTTCATCTGGCTGATTTTTTTATTCGCAGCCGTTGTCGAAAAATCTGCTAAAATGTAGAAATTAGAAATTGCTATTTATTGTACAGGACTGCTAATATAATTCTTCGTTTTTTGGGAAAACTTGTAGAAGAAGAACTAAATGAATCCTGAGGGATGCATATTACAAAAGATGCAAAATGGCACGGTACGTTGAAACATTTTCTACCTCAATTAAATGTTTAGTCTGCCATTTTTTCATTCATCTTTAGCCAGTCCTGTGTATCCTCCAGAATATCATTCTCTCTCTCTCTCTCTCTCTCTCTCTCTCTCTCTCTCTCTCTCTCTCTCTCTCTCTCTCTCTCTCTCTCTCTCTCTCTGCCGTAGAATAAAAACGAAGATCTTGCACTCCTCCGCGTTCCACTTTCCTTGTAGACATGTACGTTTAACGTTTAATATATATATATATATATATATATATATATATATATATATATATATATATATATATATATATATATATATATATATATAATATTTATATATATATATATATGCACAGTATATCTATCTATATATATTTATATTTATTTATTTATTTATTTATATCGTAACTATTTCATGAAACAGGATCCCATACTGAAGAATGGCTGTTATCCTCGAGTTGGGGAAGCGGGTTAGAAATATAAGGCGAGAGAGGTGTTGCACTGGGAGAACTGGAACTGAAGGGACGCGCATTCTTCGCGTTTTTTTCATTTCTTCAATCCTGGATCCCAGTGAGCTGTGTCCGGAGGAGAGACCATTTGGGCAACGACGCAAATCGCTCCAATTCTGGGCGCTCTTCTTATCTGTTTGTATTTCTTAGACAAAATGTTTATTTCCTGCGATCTCCCTCTAGATTTCTCAAGGATGGGATGGAACAGACCCGCTTCCTGCTGAGTGAAAGAAAGGACATTTGAATAAAAGTAAGGAAAACCAAGAAAAGGGAAGTGCAGGAGGAAAGAGAATGTGGGGTGAAGTGAGAAGTCTTCGAAGTTTTCATCAAAAATTCTGTAGCAGCATCATGCCGTTGGCTCCCAGTTGGTAGTGCATTCATAGTATCGAATACTGTTACTATTATTATTATTATTATTATTATTATTATATTATTATTATTGTTAGTCTCGAGTTCTGTTACTATTATTATTATTATTATTATTATTATTATTATTATTATTATTATTATTATTATTCAACTCGTGAACATGTCAAGTCTTAGGAAAAGACATTAATATTTAAAGTAGCAGCAACGTAACTTTTACAATCATTTGTGTCTTACTTATTTTTTCAGCTGCTCTCTTTATTTACTTTATGTATATTCGTTTGTTCATTTTGGTTAATGTATATTGTGGGTTTAATTGTATTTCTCTTCCCTTGGCTCTGTTTTTTCTCCATTTACTTACTTATGCAGATTCTAATCAGTGCAAGTCGCTTAGTAATTACATGACCTTTTGGGTTTGTTAATAATAACTTTCAAGGAATGATCAATTCCTGTCTTAATGTGAAGATATTGTGAAGTATATTATTACAATATATGTAGAACTATACTAGCTTTGGAGGGCGACTTGGCAATAGCCCTCGAAAACTGAAGAATTCTGTGCTGTTATAATATACTTTAAAAATTCTTCACAATTAAGGTCTTCTTGCCTTCTGGAATAAAAAAAGTAACAACTGTGATCACCATAGCAACTGAAATACGCCGCGGGTGAATGTGCAGTTTACGTAACCTTGTTGACCGTCCGCCTCAACAGGTGGACCACAACTAGTCCACTCCTTCTTTACCCACCCCCTCTCCCGATAAAAAAAAAAAAAAAAAAAAAAAAAAAATAGGGGAAAAAATGCCGAAGTATAACCAGAGACGAAGGGCAGACCCTGCGCTTGACTTTGAACTTGGCTATGAAGCGAAATAAGAAGTGACACAAAGGGTGAATTAATGTCTTGCTTAGAATTCGATGAGATAATGAGAGAAAAGGTGATAGTGTATAAAAGAACAAATTTGATGGTACTGAATGTAACACGAAGAAATAACTGTGAGAAAGATAAGTGGGAAGTTTATTAAAGGCAAATAATCACTGAGAGTGAATGGAACACGAGGAGTTAAGGAACGTATAAAAGGCGAAAAGGCAGTCAAGAGGAATGGAACACAAGGAGACCCGAGAGAAGAGAAAAGAAAGAAGTTCCTTAGAGGCTTTTAATCAATGAAGGTGAATGGAGAATAAAGAGTGTCTAGAGAAGAAGCCAGTAAGATGTGAAGAAAAGGAAAAACATAATTGAAGATGACTGGAACGAAAATAGTGTGTAAGAGGAGGCATCATGTGAAAGTAGCGAGAAGAACGCTAGTAGACAGATAACAATAAATTGATGTGAAATATGAACAAAATAAAGAAAATTACCAAGAAAGTCATTCAAGATTATTAAAACATTAGTTATTAGTTAATTAGTGAATTGTTCATTTTAAATGGAAGATTGACTAGATTTGCAACCGGCTTATAAACTGTTCTATTATAATATAAGATGGGACGAATAAATTCAAGAAACAGTGAAAACTAGAGGTCATACACTATTATGACGGTTATCATGAACGCTGTTCTTTGCTTTGGGAAATAACAATAAAAAACGAAGACTTTAATGTGATTGTTTCGTAAATCTTGTCCAAGGTCGTTCTCTCACAGTTTGTCTATTTTTCATAGAATTTTATTTATACGACCTTCTCTCACATTTTGTTTATTTTTCATATTAATTTTATTATATTATTATTATTATTATTATTATTATTATTATTATTATCTTGTTAAATTATTCCAATACCAAAAATATATTATTGGTTTCGGTATGTTTGCCTGCTATCATGACTACGTGAAACCAAAGATTTGGTCTTTGCAAATCTTTTGAAATATTTGGAACAGAAAATCAACGCTAATTTCAATCTTTAATCACTATTCGTTAAACTATGAGAAGTTTAGAATTATTGTTGCATACTTATCGTTTATTTCTTATCAGTTAAACCTTTTATTGTCCTCTGATTTGCTTGAACGCTGCAGCCATTCTAAACCGAAGATCTTCGTCACGTTAACTTCAGGCGCAATCATACCTGGATTTTGGTGAATGTAAACACCACGTACAATGGCTTTAGAAGTTTTCGCTAGGCATATGATAAAAAAAGAAGTCGATTTAAAACAGAATCAATTGGACTAATTTTAAAGCGTAATAGATGTGCCCCTCCCCATTCACCCCCTTCTCTCTCTCTCTCTCTCTCTCTCTCTCTCTCTCTCTCTCTCTCTCTCTCTCTCTCTCTCTCCAACCTACGCACTCCAGTTTTTACTCATCGTCTGCTATTAGGATTTTTCTTTTTATGTCCTTGTTTTAGTTGGTGCAAATGCACGTATGCCCTGGCCTTGACTACACTGGCGATGATGTCGCATTTTATTACTTAAGAAGTGACTTGTTTCACAAATGTCTTGGAGGGCTTGTTCACTTACGTAGATAAGCACACGTATGCATCAATAGCAAAAACATCATTGCTTCCACCTTTGCCAGCGAGGTTGAACAGAGTTTGTGAATTCAGCTTTGTCTGACTGTCCTCATAGAATCTCAAAATGTTGAATGATGAATTTCGCAAAAATTTTGCAGAAGGGGGTCATGGGCTAAGGAATAGTACGTCATATTTTGAGGAGGATTCCGTACGAATTCAGAACTTTTTGTTTTTCCTTCAGCGTTGGTGACAACATGGAGTTTTCAGTGTTGTGTAGTATTGTAGTCTATTATTAATTGCTTTACATATGCAATGATGTAAGTTTAGTTATTCACACATGTATACATAGTTAGAAAGAGGATGAGGTGAATGAAGAAAATGACCCACACCGTTGTTTTATATGGCGTATTTTTGAGCTAACGTGTTAACGTCATGATAAGACCCGAGGACCATTCATCTTTACCTTACCAAATTTCAAGAGTATACAAAGCGAGTTTTCTGTACAGCGTATAATGCTGTATGAAACTCTCAGCCACGGCCCATGAAACTTTCAGCCACAGCCCGGTGGTGGCCTGTGTTGTTGGCACCTATGGCGGTACCAGACGCACGATCATGGATGACTTTAACCTTAAAATAAGAACTACTGAGGTTAGAGGGCTGCAATTTGGTGTGTTTGATGATTGGAGGTTGGATGATCAACATACCAATTTGCAGCCCCCTAGCCTCAGTAGTTTTTATTAAAAAGATCTGAGGGCGGAAAGAAAACGTGCGGAGGAACAGAAAAATAGCCATCTCAATAGTTTTCTTTTACAGAAAACTAAAAACTGAAACGGTCGAAGAGTGAGAGAAATATCTGACTTTGGTTTTTGTAAATTATATATATATATATATATATATATATATATATATATATATATATATATATATATATATATATATATATATATATATATATATGTGTGTGTGTGCAAGCAAGCAAGCGTTTTGTAAATACGTCTTCTGTGTAAAGGGGCTAATGATATTGATTAGATAATGAATTGGGATAAGTTCAGATGTACCACATATTTGCAATTGTTTTGTCGTTATAATGTTGTGCGGTCGATGGAATCGACCTAACGTGATGCTTTGTATCTGTATATAATAATACATAATGCTGTAGTAGTACATACAGTATAGTACCAAAATTGTACAGTATATCACACTTGCGGCGTTCATTCTTGTCGTTTTTGGTCCTTGGCTTCGAAAATGTAAAAAAGATCTGGCGCAAAGATTTTTTTTTTTCAAATTTGTTGACATAATCTAAACAAGTATGGTCCCAAATACATCGTGAATTGGGGCTCTCTTCAGTAATGAACAACGTGTCAAAATAACCTTCATTTGTTGCCATTTCACATCAACGAAGAAAAACATATATAGAACACACAAACGGCGGCGAGTGGTTGCAGTGTGGTTGATACTAAGATAAAGCTCTTTACCTTTACACCATCCACACCAATATCCGTCGAGACCAATTTCAGTTCGTGGGTTGTCTGAGTACTAACTTTCGCGATCCGATGTAAATTGAAGACTTTCCACAAGTTAACCAACATTTTGTGGTGTGGTTGTTATGGTGTGAGACGTGTGAGTTTATCCTAATAAAGTTGTAACCTTTTTAAGTATGCATGGGAAGGTATATTTAGATTTTTTGTTAAGAAAATAAAGCAGATGACATGAGGACTGATAGGGAAAGAGTAGTGTTGGATTAGTCATGGAAGTGTGTGTGTGTGTGTGTAGATCAAGTGGAAGGTTTCAGAATAAGTGGTAAAGAAAAGTGAAACTGGGAAATGGTTTATGGATGTTTGAGAATATTTGTACAGAAAAATAAAGACGCCTGACAGTTTAAAAACGTCTTTTTCTGACAGGCGTGGCTTTTGAAAGTAATTAGCATTCAGACATGTTCTTTTAGGGTCCCGTGTGATCCTGAGAAAAAGTGAGCTTACTGAATGCAGACTGGTTATTTTAGCAACGGTCGGGACTCTTCTCGGTTACATAATTATTTTATCGGGTTTTTAAAAATATATTTTAAAAATGTAGGACGTGGTATGGATGAGTTTAGGCTCACGTAAATATGATTCTTCTGTCGTGGAAATTAAAAGCAAAATATTGGATAAGATTGGTTGCCATGGAAAATAGCATCATATCCTTCCATTTTTTGTCTTTATTTATTGTTTTGGACTTTGTAAGTTTGCATATGTTATCATTATAAACGCGCACGCGCTCACACACACCTGCATATGTATAAACTAATGTCCTGTTAGGGAAGTGACGTTTTTATGTCCTAAATTTAACGCGTAACCTCATGGCCTTGCTTTAGTATTCTAACAAGATTTAAGATTTCAACATATTGAAAAATTACATGTTGTAATACGGAAATAAAAAGATGCCTGGAAAACACTTGGTTTTGTTGAGAATGGAGAACTGTTGCAGCCGTAACCTTGGCCATTGTCCTTCATAATCCAAACTGGGACTTCATATCCCATAAGCAATTTCGCCAATACCCTTTCCCTAAGCAATTTTGCCAAGAAGCTATCGTCCATATTACATTGCTCAACTCTGCTTGCTGTTCAGGTGCACTTGTCCTGACAACGTAGCAAGCATGCAAAGTAACCTGAATGATTTCTCTAAGAAGTGCAAACTGCGTAGTCAGAAACTGATTGTTGCCAAACAGCTGACTGCTCTCAGCCCCGAAGATCGAGTATTCCCCCCCCCCAACTTTTTTTCCCCTCCCCTGGCATCAAAGGTCGAAGAAGGAAGGATCCTGACTTGAGTCAACCAGTGACCTCGTGGAAAGCTATTGTCACTCTTTCGATCAAATGCCTAAAACGTATCGATTGCAATAAATCTATGGGCGAGCAGTAACATTAGTTGGTGAAATTTGTACCACCTGGCATCGTGCTCTTACCTCGACTGAGCCTCCTGGCGAAACAGCGCTTTGTTCCCCTTAATGTGCGGTCAAGAGTATGTTCCTTGCGGGCTGCTGACGATGCAAGAACCCGTGCCATCACATGGCTGTCTTTAATCTAATAAAAACAACAACGCGCACATACCTGCCAGGTTGGTGAATGAACTTCTGTGCCCTTTGAATGGCGCCCTTACTCATAAGTCTTTTCACAAGCTGTCGATATCATCACTGCGTTTGGAAAGAAACCCGCTGATATTCATCGAGTATCATCTGAATTAGGTAAAAGAGTTTATGTGCTCTGTGTGAGAAAATTAAAGTGGAATAAAGATTTTGGCGATTGTGAATTGCGAGTAATTAAGCTCCGTAGGTGCCTTTTCTTTGCTAACCCCCAACAGTTTTGAATTTTTAAATATACGTAATTAAGTGGGAGACGTTTTTCTTGTTGGCATTCAACTGGAGAGGCATTCTTGACTTCCCAGAGCATTGCGATCTTTATCATTGCTGTTTATCAACGATTGAATGGAGTATTGTCATTGCTCATTTTGACTTACACCTCACTGTAAAGACAACGGAAGATTCTTAAATGAAGAATTGCTATCGATTTTGCCAAGCGAAAACTATTGCTGTCTCATTAATCATTTTATAGTGTATTTTGGTAACTGTTGATTTTTACAAGTACTTTCGTGGTTATGAGTATGGAAAGAATTATATTTCATTAATCTAGTAGTTAACCTGTGCAGACAAAAGTAAAAAAAGTTTTACAAGTGTATATATCATAAGAGCAGTAAAGGAGAGTGCTAAATTTGTTTAGTGATGGGGCTAGAATTTTAAAATCAGAATGTGGCAGAGTATTCTTTTTTTTTTTCAAAGTATATCCAGTACAATGACTGACACCTCTGTGTGAATGAATGTGGACCTCCAAAGGTCTGTTAGAACAACTGTCATCAGTTCCTAAACAACATTTAGGTTAATCACACATGTATACTATGGAGTATAGAGGATCAAAGATTCAATATTATATATATATATATATATATATATATATATATATATATATATATATATATATATAGAGATAGAGAGAGAGAGAGAGAGAGAGAGAGAGAGAGAGAGAGAGAGAGAGAGAGAGAGAGAGAGAGAGAGAGAGCTGACCAACCTGGTGCTGCCAGGAAAACTCTGAATGACAGTCTACGGGTAGGGGAGGGAAGAGGGAAGGGAGGGGAGGGAGAGGGGAGGGGGAAGAGTGAATGGAAGGGGAAGTGGAGGGGAGGGGAGGAGGAGGGAAAAAGAAGGGAAGAGGGAAGGGGAATCAGGAGGGGAAGGGGAAGGGGAGGTGAAGTTACGTTCCTCTATCAGAAGAGAATAAAAAGTATCTCCACTGAACAAATATACAATAAATAAAAACTATTTTATTTCTACAATTCGCACTCAGGTGTGTTTGTGTGTGTGTGGGAGGGGAGAAGATCTGTCTCTCATGCAACAGTTGTGAAGTGAAGTGCTGTTGCTAAAACACCACATAAACCTCATTTAAACCGAATTTATAATGATATATGCCATGTGATGCCACGAAGTAGTCGCTATAATGAATTCTGAAGGTAAAAACGAAGAAGAATCATCGAACTAATGAGAAAATTCGCATTTGAACTAATAAAGAAAAAAGGATATACTGTCATCATACATCTTGCATGTCGTGGTGAGCTAGCAGCTACTACGCATGCGCGAATGAGGAAGACAACTGGCATGTGTAAGTAGTCTTTTGACCTGCTGGTTTAGGTTCATTGCTTTATGGCTATGAAATATGTTTTGTAACGAAGCCAAAAATACTTAATTTAGCAATACAGCCAAGCAGTGAGGTATATGTTTAACACTCAAATTCTGATAAACATTTTATGTTGTAGTGGATTTGGATTTATTGTTGTAGGTTAACCATACATCTAACAGCACACGGAATAAAAGGTGGAGCAGCAGGAGAAAAATGAGAATTACTCCAGTAACACTGAAGGAAAAGGTGACTTAAAAACGAAAATTTAATTTGTTTTGTCCGTGTTTGCATGTCTGTTGCGGGGTAGGGGTTTGATTTTGAGTTAAAAACCTTTCTGGAGTGACATAGAGGCCGTGTGCAAAATTTTGTCTGGGTCTGTCAAGTGGTTCAGATTTCTATAGTGGACAAACAAATGTACAAACATTCACTATATAAATATATATATATATATATATATATATATATATATATATATATATATATATATATATATATATATTTATATATATATATATATATATATATATATATATATATATATATATATATATATATATATATATATATATTTATATATATATATATATAATATATATATATATACAGTATACCTGTCTTCTAACAAGGCAGCCTCTGGGTCGGACCCTTCCCTTCAAGGCTGCCCTCAATAGATTGGCGAGTCTTTGGGGCTTTTAGGCCTCATCCTTCAAGTTTTTCGGGTCCTCTCCAGGCCCGCTTCCCCAGCCTGGCAGGATACCTGCCTTCCAACGAGGAAGCAGTCTCTAGGTCAGACCCTTCCCTTCAAGGCTGCCCTCAAGAAACTGGTGAGCCTTGTGGGCTTTTGGACCTCATCCTTGAAGTTTTTCGGGTCCTCTCCAGGCCCGCTTCCCCAGCCTGGCAAGATACCTACCTTCCTCCAGTGAAGGAGCCTCTGGGTCAAACCCTTTCCTTCAAGGCTGCCCCCAAGAGACTGGCGAGCCTTGTGGGCTTTTTGGCCTCATCCTTCAAGTTTTTTGGGCCCTCTCTAGGCCCACTTCCCCAGCCTGGCAGGATACCTGCTTTCCTCCGAGGAAGCAGCCTCTGGGTCGGGCCGTTCCCTTCAAGGCTGCCCTCTAAAGACTGGCGAGGCTTGTGGGCTTTTGGGCCTCATCCTTGAAGTTTTTCAGGCCCACTCCAGGTCTGCTTCCCCAGCCTGGCAGGATACTTGCCTTCCTACGAGGAAGAAGCCTCTGGTTCGGGCACTTCCCTTCAAGGCTCCCCTCAAGAGACTGGTGAGCCTTGTGGGCTTTTGGGCCTCATCCTTGAAGTGTTTCGGGCCCTCTCCAGGCCTGCTTCCCCAGCCTGGCAGGATACCTGCCTTCCTCCAAGGAAGCAGCCTCTGGGTCGAACCCTTCCCTTCAGTGGTGTCCCCAAGGGACAAGCTAGCCTTGTGGGCTTTTGGGCCTCATTCTTGAAGTTTTTCGGGCCCTCTCCAGGCCCACTTCCCCAGTCTGGAAAGATACCTGCCTTTCTTCAAGAAGTTCTTGTTTTGCTTCTTTACCTTCTCTTTTTCAGCGATCTGCGTTGATATCCAAGTCCCTTCACCATACTCTGGTTTCTCTTACTCAACTTTTCAAATATGACACTTGCTCTTTTTGACGGCTTCAAGGCGACTTGAAGCATCTCGGAGATTTTTCCTGGAGACTTTGAAGTTCGGGGCATAAGCGAATGGCATTTCTCTCGTCCTTTCTAGGAGCCGAAGACTTAAGGATTCCAAAATGTCTTCATGGAAAATCCCAAAGTTTTAGATGATTTTAACATCGCCTTAACCATTACTTAGAGCTCTTTTTCTGACACATAAGAAGCTTCTTTTTGATGGAGCTTTTTGATGGTCAGTGAAAGGAGTCTTTCTTGTACAGTTTAATTAAATACTTTTCCTTGAATTTATATTAAAAAACATTAACAAAATATCATGAGTATTTACATATTTCCAGCATATTTCTTGCATTTTCCTGCGTCGCCATCTCCTTCTGCATCAGTTGCCTTTTCGCTCTCCAGCAAACGGACCTTGTCCTCGAAGGCTTGCTCTTCCATCCTCTGCTTGTTGAACCGTGCTGTGGTTGCCTGAATCTCCTCCATTCCTTTTTCCAGCTCCTTTCTGTTTTCTGGAAGGTTTTCTTCTAGATTATTAACTCTTCATTTAGGTGACATTCAGCAGGAACATATTCTTCCTCTCTTCTCTTTCGAGAGAAACTTCTCCCGGCAAAGCTCGAGTTTTCCCATGATCATCTTGGATTTCCTGTTTCTTAGCGTTTTCCATTATGTGTCGTGTTTCCAGACCTGGGTCCATTGTGGGGGATTTCGATGAGGCTCCACCGAAGAGTAGCGCACTAAAGGCAACATGTATTGTAGATCCATCTCAGAGTCTGTACCGACAGAAGCCTCTCTTCAGCTTATATTCACCTCCCTCTCGTATTTTTCTCTCTGTGTTTTTCAGAATTTCAAAAAACATTCTCTAGAAAAATTCAAAATTTTTTCCAATTTATGCATCACCACATTCATAAAAGTGACAAGCAACCGAGGAGACTCATCATTATCATCTTCACACGATTAACCTAACTTAATCCCGACCATCTTCATCACTTGCATATCACCTGCCTCATACCCATTATTGTACCAAATCTCTCACTTTCTCTCTCCCTCTAGATGACAGAGTAAAAATTTTGGCATCTGTATATAAAATAGATAAGTAAGTAGGTAGGTAGATATATATGTATATATACTGTATATATATATATATATATATATATATATATATATATATATATATATACATATATAAAAGGTAGATGGATAGATAGATATACTCATATATATATATATATATATATATATATATATATATATATATATATATATATATATTAGATAGGTAGATAAACAGAAAGATAGATTAACAGATAGGTAGATGGATATATTAGACAGACAGTTAGATAGATAGATATGATATATAGATGCATGGAGATATAAGATATATATATATATATTATATATATATATATATATATATATATATATATATATATATATATATATATATAATGCTGTAGATAGATACAGAAATATTTATATACTAGCTGACCAAACTGGCACTGCCTGGGATAAGTCTGAAATGACAACCGATAAACTCTCTCTCTCTCTCTCTCTCTCTCTCTCTCTCTCTCTCTCTCTCTCTCTCTCTCATTGCAGCAGTACACTGGGACACTATGACCTCCACATCAAACTTAGAAGAAAAGAGATTTTTTTGAATTTGTCAAAAATGAATTTCTCCACCAGTGGGTTGACAAACCTACTAGAGGAAACATCATGCTAGACATCGTTCTATCAACAGAATATAACTTAGTGTCTGACCTTTCAGTAGGTGCAAATCTAGGCAAAAGCGACCATAAAATTATTACATTTCATATTATTATTCACCAAAAAAAGAAAAGAAGATACTTTTCAGAAAGTAAGTCATATGTATACCGAAATAAGGTATGATAAATTCGTAAAGTTACTTAGTCTACGGCCACAACCAGCCCCATATCACCGGCAGAACCAGTCCCGTTTCAGGGAAGCCCTTCCACCCCCACCCCCTTTGGTGCAGGTGATGTCTTACCCCCACAGTATTCTTTTCAAGATAGTAAGTCATACGTATACCAAGTTTGGTTGAAATTGCTCAATGCATTTCAGAGTTATGCTGGAACATATATTCATACATACATATTTACATACATCCATTTTTATACAGATATATATACTGTATGTGTGTTTTTTAAGGAAGACTGAAAGTAGAAGTTAGAAAACATGAAAAAGCCAATTTCAAAGAAGTCAGTGCCACAAAGGCAATCGCCTACAACAAAATTTGTGAAAGTGAAAAACTCTGGCCAAAACGTACACACATACACACATATATACAAAATAAACAGGGCAGCGAGAAGACTGGAAATCATTTCTTCTTTTTATTCACACCAACGTTTTGGGAATTCTTTCCCATCTTCAGGACTATAAACAGAGATCACGGCTGGGCCTTCCATTTTTTATTGGAGGACTCAGGACATCGGTAAAGTTGCAAAGTGGAGCCATCATATTTTTGTCAATTATAACTTGCAAGATTTTTGCTCCTGGTGAGCTTAAGTTTAATAATAAAAACAGGACAGCGAGAAGACCGGAAATCATTAATTCTTTTCACTCACACCAGTGTTTTGGGAATCCTTTCCCATCTTCAGGGCTATAAACAGAGATTAAGCTGGGCCTTTTTCCATTTTTTGGTGAAGGACTCAAGACATCAATAAAGTTGTAAAGTGAAGCCATCGTATTTGCATCGAATATAACATATAAGATTTTCGCTCTTGGCGAGCTTAAGTTTAATAATAAACAGGACAGCGAGAAGACCGGAAACCATTTCTTTTTATTCACACCAACGTTTCAGGAATCCTTTCCCAACTTCAGGGCCCTAAACAGAGATCAAGCTAGGTCTTCTTCCATTTTTTGTTGAAGGACCCAAGACGTCAATAAATTTTCAAAGTGGAGCCATCATATTGACGTCGAATATAACATGTAAGATTTTTGAAGTTGGGAAAGGATTCCCGAAATGTTGGTGTGAATAAAAAGAAGAAATGATTTCCGGTCTTCTCGCTGTCCTGTTTATTATTAAACTTAAGCTCACCAGGAGCGAAAATCTTAAAGGTTATATATACATATATTTATTTATTTTATTATATATTATATATATACTATATATACAGTATATATATGTATATATATACATATATACATATATATACACACACACACACACACACACACATATATATATATATATATATATATATATATATATATATATATATATATATATATATATATATATATATATATATATATATATATATATATATATATATATATATATATATATATATATATGCATGTTAGCATATGCTCATGTCGCTCACATTTGCCAGTTTAAAGTTGTATAACAGGAATAGTATTTACTGTGATTCTCATAATGCTGGCGGTTCATATTTACCACACACGGATAATCAGGAGAATCAAGATTGAAAATCATAATTATTTTTTCGGTGCGATCGAGTGTTCTGTACAGCCGCTACAACGTATGATCAAGGCCACCGAAAATAGATCTGTCTTTCGGTGGTCTCGGTATAATGCTGTATGAGCCGCGGCCCATGAAACTTTAACCACGGCCCGATAAAGTCTATTCTACATCGTTGCCAGAAGCACGATTAAGGCAAACTTTAACCACAAATAAAATAAAAACTACTGAGGCTAGAGGGCTGCGATTTGGTATGCATGATGATTGGAGGGTGGATGATCAACATACCAATTTGCAGCCCTCTAGCCTCAGCAGTTTTTAAGATGTGAGGGCGGACAGAAAAGGTACGGACAGAAAAAAGTGCGGACGGACATACAAAGCCGGCACAGAAGTTTTCTTTTCAGAAAACTAAAAATGAGTAATTTCGTAGACTTCAGTGGTCACAGCATCGAGCACCTCTCGCGGAATAAACTGATTAAGTATAAGTGTAAATCAGTTCTAGAGTTTATTGACATCAGTCTTTTGACTTAATAAAAACGAGTAATTCAAAAGGATAATCCAACGTTGTTTTAATACCTGCGGTCATTATATGGCGCTGAGAACTTGTAGAAAACTGCTAAGTATAAGTGTAAATCAGTTCTAGAGTTTATTGACAACTATCTTTTGACTTAATAAAAACGAGTAATTCAAAACGATAATCCAACGTTGTTTTAATGCCTGCGGTCATTATATGGCGCTGAGAACTTGTAGAAAGCTGCTAAGTTTAATTAATACCCTTGAAAGATGCTCCTGTTGTTACTTGTATAATTTTGGTGCTGGGAATTCTATAAAAGGTTAGTTTATCCTTATGACCAATGCAGCACGAAGGAACGCGTGCTTGAGAATATTATAATTTATTATATAATGTCACAATGAGGATAATTATTTGAGAAAGTCTCTGCCTGATGTACGATGCTCTTACACTTCTAATGAGATAACTAACACTTGGCCATCAAAATTGTTTCTTTAGAATAGATTTACGAAATTAAGGCTGTGAGGCCAAACACTGGCTGGGCACTTTCGGCCATTTAGTGCTTGAGAAAGGGAAATGAGAGAGTTGGAGTGGTTGGACAGCAAGATCAAGACAGCCAGAAAACTATGGATCTGAAGTACAGAGATCTGAATGTGGAACTGGGAAACAACCCCACAGTTGCACTAAGAATTAATAGTTAGAGAGGTTGGACAGCAAGGAAGCGGGAATGGAAGTAAAGTAAAAGAGTATAAAGTGGTGTTGATGTACTTGGTGTATATTTATTTCTTTTTAGAATTAAATCGTAATTGACAAGCAATCATAGGACGCGATGCGCTAACAGCTATATACAATTTTTCACTTCAAATTCCCTAATCGCTGATGAAAATGACAGCGCTGTTTAGTTTATCATTACTATGGCTTTACGTGATGCAGTTCCGTAACAAAGCTCCTGTCATCCTTATCCTGCTTTGATAATCAGAAAGGAGATTGTTCTTGAAGTTAATGCCTTAGTACAAAATACGTTTGAGTTTACCCACCCTTAAATATTTGAAATTTTAGACTGATAGCAACAACAATATCATTATTGGTCCATTATCATGATATGGAAAGTAATGGGAGTGATCAATTAACTAATAACGAGTCTAATGAATGAAATTGTGCGCTACAGATGTGTACGGGAAGAGATTCTGTTACCAGATAATGAAGCAATTTGAGGCAGGGACCTGATTATAGAAATTATTTTGGAAAGGTCAACATTGAAGATATTAACTCAGAGCAGTGGTTCTTAACCTTTTTCATTTTATGCACCCCTTTCAAATCGGCAGTTAGTTCTCGCCCCCCTGAATTGCCGAAATAAAAAGAAAAGGCTAAAATAATAGGAGATGGTGGATAGCAAGATGGAAGAAAGATAATATGGAAGGAGGTACAGTAAAAGGAATGAAAGGTGTTGCGACTCGAGGCCGACGGGACGCTGCAAAGAACCCTTTAGTAATGCCTACAGTGCACCCCGTGAGGTGCACGGACGGCATTACCCCCCCTAGGGGTAAAATAATAATAATAATAATAATAATAATAATAATAATATTTTTTTATTTATCTTATCTTATTTTATTTTATTTTTATTTTTTGAAGAAAAAACATTCGTATATAAAAATATATTTTGCTTTAATTATAGGGTGAGAGCACCCCTGGTTAAGAACCAGTGACTTAGAGGAAGATGAAACTAACAGATATATTTCAAGATCTTATTTCAGAATTATTTATGGATTCAGTTGGACTCGAGTGCATCGTATAGACTGGTCAGTCGCATGATAATTGATGATAATTAAGAAACGCATCCAGTAATGAAAATAGTTCAGTAAACTATTAACGGGGTTCATTTGCAATGAAATCAGATTTAAAGAAGAAGAGTACGGGATAAAAACAAATACAAGTAAACTTAAGTTTATATTCTCCTCCAAATAGATTCATGCATACATCATATATATCGGTATAAATAAAATATACATACACAACACATATACTGTATGTGTATATACATATATACACATATATTCGCATACATATATATATATATATATATATATATATATATATATATATATATATATATATATATATATATATATATATATATATATATATATATATATATATATATATATATATATATATATATATATATATATATATATATATATATACTGAGTATATATACACAGTATATATTATATTATCTCAATGACTTCTTTAGCAAATGAATGACACGTGTCCCTTTGGCTTATCTGCTATTCGTAAAAAAAATTTACAAATGTAAAACCGAGGAAATGTCATCATCCTTTATTCATGGTAGTTATGTAGAATTAATGAATATTCATTATTTATTTATAAATATAACTTAGGAATGACATTCATAAATATCTATGAATATCATTTAATTTTCCAGGCCAGCGACTTAGCTCAAGGGATGTATCGGATTTCCAACGTATTTCCTCCGCTTCTTCACAAAATACATCGGAATACATGACAAAAATCTATTTGAACTCTACAATATTGTATTTCCGAGGAGACGTCGCTCAGTTGTACGATTGTATTTATGCAGTAACGTTTCATATACAATAGTTTTTAAGTATATTGAATATTCCTTGATATAACATTTTTCATACATGGGAGATTTGTTTCGTATATTGAATTCAGCACCGCTGAGAAAGAGAGAGAGAGAGAGAGAGAGAGAGAGAGAGAGAGAGAGAGAGAGAGAGAGAGAGAGAGAGAGAAGGGGATGGTAAGAGAGAGAGAGAAAGAGGGGGATGGTAAGAGAGAGAGAGAAAGAGAGAGGGGGGGAATGGTAAGAGAGAGAGAGAGAGAGGGAGAGGGGGTGATGGTAAGAGAGAGACAGAGAATGGGGGATGGTAAGAGAGAGAGAGAGAGAGAGAGAGAGAGAGAGAGAGAAGGGGGGATGGTAAGAGAGAAAGAGAGAGAGAGGGGGGGATGGTAAGGGAAAGAGGGGGAGAGAGAGAGGAGAGAAGAATGGTAAGAGAGAGAGAGAGAGAGAGAGAGAGAGAGAGATAGGGGAAGGGATGGTAAGAGAGAGAGAGAGAGAGAGAGAGAGAGAGAGAGAGAGAGAGAGAGAGAGAGAGCAACTCTGTGGCTAAAGTTATAAAAACATTCCAACTTTAGATTTGCAAGAACGAAACGTCAGAGCATTATTCCAGCCATCATATAAAGTCCATTAGCGTTCATAAAAAAAAAAAAAAGATTTTGGATTAACTAACGATTTATAAAACGAACAAGACTCTAACCGCAAGCAATCATGCCTGTCAGAAAAGGTTGTGGAAGTCAGTATTCGCTTATTCATGGAGTCTCATGTTAGTGTTCCATTATGTCTAAGGGTAATCGCCTGATATTACTTAAAATTGGGGATTCTAACCTCTGATATCAGTTAATGGTGCCTAATTGTAATATAAAAGCATCCTATGCCAATAGTAGTATTAAAGTAGTTTAACCAGACCACTGAGCTGACTTTCGGCTCTTATAGGGCTGCCCGAAGGATTAGAATAAAATACCAGGCCAAGCACTGGGACCTGATAGGTCATTCAGTACGAAGATGAACGAATTAAAATGAAATTAAAAACTGCACATGGGCAGATGTTCTCATACTGTACCACATACACACATTAAATACATTTACTCATGCTTCCACAATCTTATGCCAAAAGGGATATATATACAAATATACATATAAAACTATTAGGAAATTCACTTTCTGTTATTCAGCATTAGAAAGAACTTCAATATTTACAGTACTTCAAGATTAACCCCTTAGGGGGGATAGCACCGTCAGTGCACCTCATGCGGTGCAGTGTAGGCATTACTTAGGGTCCTTGCCGCGTCCCTTCGGCCCCTAGCTGCAACTGCTTTCATACCTTTTACTGTACCTCCGTTCATATTCTCTTTCTTCCATCTTACTGTCCACTGTCCACCCTCTCGTAACAGTTGATTCATAAGGCAACTGCGACGTTTTCCTCCTGTTACACCTTTCAAACTTTTACTGTCAATTTCCGTTTCGGCTCTGAATGGCCTTAGATGCCCCAGTGCTTGGCATATATGCCTAAAATCTGTAAATCAATCACTTAATCAACCGGGAAAAAAGAAAAATAAATCTGACGAGACAGCCAGGTCTAGAGAAGCCGGAAGTAGGCTGCTGAGATGGTAACAAGGTACTGAGGTCTGTTGAGTGGTTAGGCTAAAGCCTTACACGACCTCTTTTTGTTGCAAAATGTGTAAAAAATATAATTCACATTGCAGATAGGAATTGTAGCATTAAAACATCTACGAACTGAAGTTTTTTTTTCTAACTGTAACTTTAAAATCAAGAAGTAATTAACTGATTTTTTCTGAAACGACGGAATCAAGTCTGGTAAAAACCAAGTAAGCCGCCACAGCGTATAATCAAGGCCACCGAAAATAGATCTATCTTTTGGTGGTCTCGGCATAATGTTGTATGAGCCGTGGCCCATGAAACTTTAACCAAGGCCCGGTGGTGGCGTATCCCATGTCGTTGCCAGGCGCACGATTATGGCTAACTTTAACTTTAAATAAAATAAAAACTACCAAGGCTAGAGGGCTGCAATTTTGTATGTTTGATGATTGGAGGGTGGTTGATCAACATACCAATTTGCTGACCTCTAGCGGCCAGAAAAAGTGCGGACAGAAAAAAGTGCGGACGGACAGCCAAAATCGGCACCATAGTTTTCTTTTACAGAAAACTAAAAAGGCGAATCTTGTCTTTTCATGTGAAGCCTTGTTGGTTGGTCTAGACTGAGCCAGCCTTATGCCAGCACGATCTCTAACCTAATGGCGGTTTGTAAAAGCGTATTTTAAGGTGTTAGAGAATATAAGTGATCTGGTGTTGCACCCTCGACTTGGTCTAACCAACCGGGCGAAGCTTCGCTTGAATTAAGTCGACGTATGCTTATACTGTTATATCTCTTTAATGAGATTTCACATTTGGTAAGAGGTGATACCCTAACGATTCTTCTCTCTCTCTCTCTCTCTCTCTCTCTCTCTCTCTCTCTCTCTGGATGGTATGTATGAGATTCAGATTTTGTTAAAGCCAGTCCATTCGTTTGTAGCCGAGAGGGTCTGAATTGACTGGATTAACAAATGGAATTTTCGGACGCAATTGAAGAAGATCGCTGTCAGCAAAATGCAAAAACTCTGGGCCTAAAAATTTGAAATAAATTCATGGGGAAAGATGAATTCATTTTTATCTGTGATGGTCATGATATAGAGTGATTTAATACTCTAAAGGTTTCTGAGTATTTATGGACAAATTTAACCTTAAATAGTGATCAGAATCTGATCACAGGGTCATTTATTGCAAGATTTGTATTGGAGATGGATGAGAGAGAAGCGTCTCCTTGTCTCCAAAGCAAAATCTCAAGTCTTTCAAGAAAGATGGTGAGTAATGGAATCTCTAAGAAATAAGAGTGAGTAATGATTTGAAATAAGGTTAACATTAATGAACTATGTGATGGTTTGGACCTGTGGAGAAAATGAGAGAAGGAAGATTGTATTTCAAGCTAGTGTACACGTCGAATATCTGCTTAATGCAGAAAGGAAAAGATGTAATTTATACAGTGGGAGATGCTACACAGTATAAAGACCATGCCTAAAGTAGCGACTGATTAAGAATCATCGCAAAAATTAGATTTTGCTTTTTGAGGAAACTTCTCTATTTTAGGTGATGTAGCTTAATGGAATTATATATATATATATATATATATATATATATATATATATATATATATATATATATATATATATATATATATATATATATATATATCTGATCAAGGCCACAAGTGTATACAACAATCAGGTATGAAATATTGCCGGGATGAAAGAACATGATAACTCCACTCTTCCGATAGTCGACAGGAAAACATAGCGTGCACCCAAGCAGCAAATTGCTCAGCACGCTTTTGTTTCCTCTCAGAATTATCCTCGAGCGCTGTTTCACCCTTTCTCCTTCGCTTAAGGAAAGCAAATATTGCATAGCATGTCGGTGACGAAGACTGGGAGCGGAGAAAGATAAGGGAGGGACACAAGAAAGGAAAGGAGAGGGGAGGTCTGTGTTGTCTGATGCGATCTTTGCTCTTCATTCTGGGTTAGGTAAGAAACTACGTCACCAAACAAAGTCCTAGTAATAACAAATATCACTTTTCCCTGTTGGAAACTACCGTGCGTACCCACTACGCCACCACCGAGCCACACTAGTTATTTCGAATGAATCTCAAGTAAATGTTACTCTCTAATTTTCGCAACTATACGAGGAAATTACGAAAGGAGTTTTTTTTTTATCCTTTACCTGTGAAAGCCAGTCTTCTGGAGGCACCTGTTATCCAAATATATTCCCTGAAACTCTCAAGGAAATTACAGGAACCATCAAGGTAATAAGAGGAGGCAAATTGCATCAACTCCCACCTACGGGTAAAGAAGAGAGAGAGAGAGAGAGAGAGTAGATGAAGGAGGCAGATTACATCAACTCCCACCTACGGGTAAAGGAGAGAGAGAGAGAGATAGAACTCAACTATCTTTGAGGACTTTTTGAAAATTGTTTCTCGAATACTGGAGTCCAATCAGGGCATTGCAAAGTCACTCTAGTGCACTGGTAAGTACCGGTCTGTATTACAGAATTTTATGACGTCAATATCGCGCGGTTATGATACCGTAAACATAAATTGACGTCAGCGCTTTTCACAACGAATGTCCTTTCGAGGCTGGCTTTATTACGAAGGTATGGTATGAGTTAGAATCTGCAGTTGGAAGAGTTGTATTACTTGTATAAATCACAAGGTAGATTGTGAAGGAAAGAGCATTTCGAATCAGTGATTTCAAATCCTATGAAAATAAGACACTCTTTTGATCACTTTCTGGAGTGCTGCTTCTCAGTTGTGAAGCCCAAACCACTTCCTGAAGTTTTATCTGAGTTGGTGTACCCTCACTGGCTGTTCAACAGATGCACACACACACATGATATATATATATATATATATATATATATATATATATATATATATATATATATATATATATATATATATATATTACATATCTATAATGTGTACATATGTATGTATGTGTGTATATATATATATATATATATATATATATATATATATATATATATATATATATATATATATATATATATATATATATATAAGAATAGCAACTGTTTTGTATATTTTTTTATCTGATATTGTGAGACTGGCTTGTTACCCTCCCAACTACTTTCTGATAGGAAAAGGGAAGTAATTTTCTTTGCCTCATCAGGTTTTACTCAGCGTCTTTATTAGTTTACTCTAAAACAAAAAGATAAACAGGACACGCTCTGTATACTAATGAAAACACTTAAGGATAACTATATACATATATACATATACATATATATATATATATATATATATATATATATATATATATATATATATATATATATATATATATATATATATATATATATATATATATATATATATATATATATATATATATATATATATATATATATACTATATATATATATATATATATATATATATATATATATATATATATATATATATATATATTATATATATATATATATATATATATATATATATATATGAATCACTATATAAATATGGAAACTGAATGAATATATAAATAAATATAAATAAAAAATCCACGAAGGAAACGGAAACACTGGAGTGCTGCGAGGCCTTTCGACACTAGTCCTTTACTTAGCATACTGAAGAAATATAAAAGTATGTTTACAAAGAAAGCTCATATAAATGACAGATGGGGATTACAAAGGAAACATATGTACCGGGAATCCAACACAATTGAAGAATTAGTAGAACTGCCAAAACAGGATTAAATATTTGAGAGGTTTTTGCAAAGGATTAGGATCAACCGTTCAGGAGCAGGGACAGGGCAATTAAAATATTATACAGGTTCGTGACTGACCACCTTAAAATTTTTTTATCACAACACAATAATTCTCTTTTTTTTGTAAACAATAATAACTTTTTGCAAGATGAACATTTTTACAAATAAAAAAATTATATTAAACATACGTATATATAGAAAATATATATCAAGTAGGTACCTTGTAATTAATTCAGTGATTTTATCTTTTAGGTCATTCTTGAACATTTTCTAATACAGGGTCCAAATAATACATGCCAGGGCTAAGATTAAAATTACAACTGGAAGTAAGTTGGATAATAGCGGACTCCAATAGATTTCTTGAAGAGAAATCTTTCGATCTGGCAATCACTGAACTTTCAGTCCAATTTATCCAGTGAGAGTTTTCACTTAAATGAATGAATATAGCATTGGATGCGTGTCCAGTTTTGACTGAATACTTATGTTGCTTAATACGTATATCTAAATCTTTGCTAGATTGACCAATATAAAAAGAGGGGCAATCCAAACATGGAATTTTATATATTATGTTGTTTTCTTTAGGGCTATTTTTTATTAACATTCTTTTGAGAGTGTTATTATGAGAAAAAACGAAGTTTACATTAAAAGGTTTTAACAATGATTTTATGTTTTCAAAACCACTAAAATAAGGCAAGCTAAGAATGTTCTTAGGGGTTTCTTTCTTCATGTTACTTTCACTATAAAACTTTTTGTGGGCTTTGTTATAACAAATATCTAGTATATGTGAAGGATAAATCTGTCCCTATTTTCCTTATGTATTCAATTTCTTTATCCAAATACTGGGGACTGACAATGCGCAAGGCTCGTAAAAACATAGAGGAAAAAATTGATATTTTGATGTTGAGGTGATGGCCTGAATAAAAATGGACATAAGTTAAGTTGTTGGTTGGTTTCCTATAAATACTGAATTTACATTGAAATGGTTCTCTATGTAATAAAACATCTAAGAAAGGGAGGCAATTGTCTTTTTCTAATTCTAACGTAAACTTAATGGATGGTACCCGGTTATTTAAATTACAGAGTAAATCATTTACATCAATACCAGCAGGCAAAACAACTAAAATATCGTCAACATACTTATACCACTTTAAAGGAGTATAAATGATATTAGGTATATATCGTTTTTCAAAGAGTTCCATGTACAAGTTTGAGAGGAGTGGGGATAAAGGGTTGCCCATTGCCATACCAAATATTTGTTGGTAAAATGCACCATTGAATATACACTTACAATCACAAATGCACAACCTAGTGAGAGAAATTATATGACTTACAGGTAGAGGTAATTCGTGATGGATTAATTCATTACTCAGATACTCTAAAATGGAATCTATAGGGACTTTAGTAAAAAGAGAACAAACATCAAAACTAACGAATCTATCAGTGGGGCAAAAAGTGATTTTGTTTAATTTATCAACTAAATCTAGACTATTATATACGTGAGAATCTGAGATAGTTCCAAGAAACGGAGACAAGAGTTTGGTAATATATTTCGAAAGTTTATATGATATTGAGCCAACAGTACTGATAATAGGCCGCATAGATTGTTTTCTTTGTGTGTTTTTACTAATCTGTACAAGTAAGGTAACGAGGGAAATTTTACCGACAACTGACCTATTAGTTCTTTTTTATCTTTAAGGATTTTTTTCACTGTGCTGTTGAAACTTTTTATGACTTGATCAAGGGGATTTTTTGTTAGTTTTTTGTATGTCGTATCATCATCCAGTAGGGCTTGCATAACACCCTTGGTCAACAGTAGGTCGCCCAAGGGCTGCCACCATTGCTTCTTCAGAAGCAATCAATGTTGATTTAACTGTTGGCTTAAGTGTTTCCCCAGTGGAGTAAATGCCCACCGCATTTACCCCTCCTGGTGAAACACCCTTGGCCAACAGCAGGTCGCCCAAGGGCTTCCCACATTGTTTCTTCAGAAGCATTCAATGGTGATTTAACTGTTGGTTTAAGTGTTTCCCCAGTGGAGTAAATGCCCACCACATTTACCCCTCCTGGTGAAACACCCTTGGCCAACAGTAGGTCGCCCAAGGGGTGCCCACATTGCTTCTTCAGAAGTAATCAATGGCGATTTAACTGTTGGCTTAAGTGTTTCGCCATCGGAGTAAATGCCCACCACATTTACCCCTCCTGGTGAAACACTCTTGGCCAACAGTAGGTCGCCCAAGGGGTGCCCACATTGCTTCTTCAGAAGTAATCAAGGGTGATTTAACTGTTGGCTTAAGTGTTTCCCCAGAGGAGTAAATGCCCACTACATTTACCCCTCCTGGTGAAACACCATTGGCCAAGAGTTGGCCTCCCAAGGGCTTCCCACGTTGCTTCTTCAGAAGCAATGAATGGTGATTTAACTGTTGGCTTAAGTGTTTCCCCAGTGGAATAAATGCCCAGCACATTTACCCCTCCTGGTGAAGCACCTTTGGCCAATAGTTGGCCGCCCTAGAGCTGCCCACATTGCTTCTTCCGAAGCAATCAGTGGTGATTTAACTGCTGGCTTAAGTGTTGCCCCAGTGGAGTAAATGCCCACTATATTTACCCCTCCTGGTGAAACACCTTTGGTCAACAGTTGGGCGCCCTAGGGCTGCCCACATTGCTTCTTCAGAAGCAATCAATGGTGATTTAGCTGTTGGCTTAAGTGTTTCGCCATCGGAGTAAATGCCCACCACATTTACCCCTCCTGGTGAAAGACACTTAGTCAACAGTAGGTCGCCCAAGGGCTTCCCACATTGCTTCTTCAGAAGAAATCAGTGGTGATTTAACTGTTGGCGTAAGTGTTTCCCCAGTGGAGTAAATACCCACCACATTTACCCCTCCTGGTGAAACACCCTTGGCCAACAGTTGGCCGCCCTAGCGCTGCCCGCATTACTTCTTCAGAAGCAATCAGTGGTGATTTAACTGTTGGCTTAAGTGTTGCCCCAGTGGAATAAATGCCCACCACATTTACCCCTCCTGGTGAAACACCCTTGGCCAACAGTTGGCCGCCCTAGGGCTGCCCACATTGCTTCTTCAGAAGTAATCAATGGTGATTTACCTGTTGGCTGAAGTGTTTCCCCAGTGGAGTAAATGCCCACATTGCTTCTTTAGAAGAAATCACTGATGATTTAACTGTTGGCGTAAGTGTTTCCCCATCGGAGTAAATGCCCACCACATTTACCCCTCCTGGTGAAACACCCTTGGCCAACAGTAGGTCGCCCAAGGGCTGCCACCATTGCTTCTTCAGAAGCAATCAATGTTGATTTAACTGTTGGCTTAAGTGTTTCCCCAGTGGAGTAAATGCCCACCACATTTACCCCTCCTGGTGAAACACCCTTGGCCAACAGCAGGTCGCCCAAGGGCTTCCCACATTGTTTCTTCAGAAGCATTGAATGGTGATTTAACTGTTGGCTTAAGTGTTTCCCCAGTGGAGTAAATGCCCACCAGATTTACCCCTCCTGGTGAAACACCCTTGGTCAACAGTAGGTCGCCCAAGGGGTGCCCACATTGCTTCTTCAGAAGCAATCAATGGTAATTTAACTGTTGGTTTAAGTGTTTCCCCAGTGGAGTAAATGCCCACCACATTTACCCCTCCTGGTGAAACACCCTTGGTCAACAGTAGGTCTCCTAAGGGCTTCCCACATTTTTTCTTCAGAAGCAATCAATGGTGATTTAACTGTTGGCTTAAGTGTTTCCCCAGTGGAGTAAATGCCCACCACATTTACCCCTCCTGGTGAAACACCCTTGGTCAGCAGTAGGTCACCCAAGGGCTTCCCACATTGTTCTTTCAGAAGCAATGAATGGTGATTTAACTGTTGGCTTAAGTGTTTTCCCAGTGGAGTAAATGCCCACCACATTTACCCCTCCTGGTGAAACATCCTTGGCCAACAATTGGCCGCCCTAGCGCTGCCCACATTACTTCTTCAGAAGCAATCAGTGGTGATTTAACTGTTGGCTTAAGTGTTGCCCCAGTGGAATAAATGCCCAAAACATTTACCCCTCCTGGTGAAACACCCTTGGCCAACAATTGGCCACCCTAGGGCTGCCTACATTGCTTCTTCAGAAGTAATCAATGGTGATTTAGCTGTTGGCTGAAGTGTTTCCCCAGTGGAGTAAATGCCCACCACATTTACCCCTCCTGGTGAAACACACTTGGTCAACAGTAGGTCGTCCGAGGGCTTCCCACATTGCTTCTTCAGAAGAAATCACTGGTGATTTAACTGTTGGCGTAAGTGTTTCCCCAGCTGAGTAAATGCCCACCACATTTACCCCTCCTGGTGAAACACCCTTAGCCAACAGTAGGTCACCAAAGGGCTGCCCCATTGCTACTTCAGAAGCAGTCAATGTTGATTTAACTGTTGGCTTAAGTGTTTCCCCAGTGGAGTAAATGCCCACCACATTTACCCTCCTGGTGAAACACCCTTGGCCAACAGCAGGTCGCCCAAGGGCTTCCCACATTGTTTCTTCAGAAGCATTCAATGGTGATTTAACTGTTGGCTTAAGTGTTTACCCAGTGGAGTAAATGCCCACCACATTTACCCCTCCTGGTGAAACACCCTTGGCCAACAGTAGGTCGCCCAAGGGGTGCCCACATTGCTTCTTCAGAAGCAATCAATGGTGATTTAACTGTTGGTTTAAGTGTTTCCCCAGTGGAGTAAATGCCCACCACATTTACCCCTCCTGGTGAAACACCCTTGGCCAACAGTAGGTCGCCCAAGGGGTGCCCCCATTGCTTCTTCAGAAGTAATCAATGGTGATTTAACTGTTGGCTTAAGTGTTTCCCCAGAGGAGTAAATGCCCATCACATTTACCCCTCCTGGTGAAACACCCTTGGTCAACAGTAGGTCGCCCAAGAGCTTCCCACATTGTTTCTTCAGAAGCAATGAATGGTGATTTAACTGTTGGCTTAAGTGTTTCCCCAGTGGAGTAAATGCCCACCACATTTATCCCTCATGGTGAAACACCCTTGGTCAACAGTAGGTCGCCCAAGGGGTGCTGCCCACATTGCTTCTTCAGAAGCAATCAATGGTCATTTAACTGTTGGCTTAAGTGTTTCCTCATCGGAGTAAATGCCCACCACATTTATCCCTCCTGGTGAAACACCCTTGGTCAACAGTAGGTCGCCCAAGGGGTGCTGCCCACATTGCTTCTTCAGAAGCAATCAATGGTGATTTAACTGTTGGCTTAAGTGTTTCCCCAGTGGAGTAAATGCCCACCACATTTACCCCGCCTGGTGAAACACCCTTGGTCAACAGTAGGTCGCCCAAGGGGTGCCCACATTGCTTCTTCAGAAGCAATCAATGATGATTTAACTGTTGGCTTAAGTGTTTCCCCAGTGGAGTAAATGCCCACCACATTTACCCCTCCTGGTGAAACACCTTTGGTCAACAGTTGGCCGCCCTAGAGCTGCCCACATTGCATCTTCAGAAGCAATCAAGGGTGATTTAACTGTTGGCTTAAGCGTTTCCCCAGTGGAATAAATGCCCAACACATTTACCCCTCCTGGTGAAACACCCTTGGCCCACAGTATGTCGCCCAAGTGCTTCCCACATTGCTTCTTGATAAGCAATCAATGGTGATTTAACTGTTGGCTTAAGTGTTTCCCCAGTGGAGTAAATGCCCACCACATTTACCCCTCCTGGTGAAACACCCTTGGCCAACAGTAGGTCGCCCAAGGGGTGCCCACATTGCTTCTTCAGAAGCAATCAATGGTGATTTAACTGTTGGTTTAAGTGTTTCCCCAGTGGAGTAAATGCCCACCACATTTACCCCTCCTGGTGAAACACCCTTGGCCAACAGTAGGTCGCCCAAGGGGTGCCCCCATTGATTCTTCAGAAGCAGTCAATGTTGGCTTAAGTGTTTCCCCAGTGGAGTAAATGCCCACCACATTTACCCTCCTGGTGAAACACCCTTGGCCAACAGCAGGTCGCCCAAGGGCTTCCCACATTGTTTCTTCAGAAGCATTCAATGGTGATTTAACTGTTGGCTTAAGTGTTTCCCCAGTGGAGTAAATGCCCACCACATTTACCCCTCCTGGTGGAACACCCTTGGCCAACAGTAGGTCGCCCAAGGGGTGCCCACATTGCTTCTTCAGAAGCAATCAATGGTGATTTAACTGTTGGTTTAAGTGTTTCCCCAGTGGAGTAAATGCCCACCACATTTACCCCTCCTGGTGAAACACCCTTGGCCAACAGTAGGTCGCCCAAGGGGTGCCCCCATTGCTTCTTCAGAAGTAATCAATGGTGATTTAACTGTTGGCTTAAGTGTTTCCCCAGAGGAGTAAATGCCCATCACATTTACCCCTCCTGGTGAAACACCCTTGGTCAACAGTAGGTCGCCCAAGGGGTGCTGCCCACATTGCTTCTTCAGAAGCAATGAATGGTGATTTAACTGTTGGCTTAAGTGTTTCCCCATCGGAGTAAATGCCCACCACATTTACCCCGCCTGGTGAAACACCCTTGGTCAACAGTAGGTCGCCCAAGGGCTGCCCACATTGCTTCTTCAGAAGCAATCAATGATGATTTAACTGTTGGCTTAAGTGTTTCCCCAGTGGAGTAAATGCCCACCACATTTACCCCTCCTGGTGAAACACCTTTGGTCAACAGTTGGCCGCCCTAGAGCTGCCCACATTGCTTCTTCAGAAGCAATCAAGGGTGATTTAACTGTTGGCTTAAGCGTTTCCCCAGTGGAATAAATGCCCACCACATTTACCCCTCCTGGTGAAACACAATTGGCCCACAGTATGTCAGTATGTCGCCCAAGTGCTTCCCACATTGATTCTTGATAAGCAATCAATGGTGATTTAACTGTTGGCTTAAGTGTTTCCCCAGTGGAGTAAATGCCCACCACATTTACCCCTCCTGGTGAAACACCCTTGGCCAACAGTAGGTCGCCCAAGGGGCTTCCCACATTGCTTCTTCAGAAGCAATCAGTGATGATTTAACTGTTGGCTTTAAGTGTTTCCCCAGTGGAGTAAATGCCCACCACATTTACCCTCCTGGTGAAACACCTTGGTCAACAGTTGGCCGCCCTAGAGCTGCCCACATTGCTTCTTCAGAAGCAATCAAGGGTGTTTTAACTGTTGGCTTAAGTGTTTCCCCAGTGGGGTAAATGCCCACCACATTTACCCCTCCTGGTGAAACACCCTTGGCCAACAGTATGACGCCCAAGTCAATGGTGATTTAACTGTTAGCTTCCCTCCTGGTGAAACATTGCTTCTTGAGAAGCAATCAATGGTGATTTAACTGTTGGCTTAAGTGTTTCCCCATCGGAGTAAATGCCCACCACATTTACCCCGCCTGGTGAAACACCCTTGGTCAACAGTAGGTCGCCCAAGGGCTGCCCACATTGCTTCTTCAGAAGCAATCAATGATGATTTAACTGTTGGCTTAAGTGTTTCCCCAGTGGAGTAAATGCCCACCACATTTACCCCTCCTGGTGAAACACCTTTGGTCAACAGTTGGCCGCCCTAGAGCTGCCCACATTGCTTCTTCAGAAGCAATCAAGGGTGATTTAACTGTTGGCTTAAGCGTTTCCCCAGTGGAATAAATGCCCACCACATTTACCCCTCCTGGTGAAACACAATTGGCCCACAGTATGTCGCCCAAGTGCTTCCCACATTGATTCTTGATAAGCAATCAATGGTGATTTAACTGTTGGCTTAAGTGTTTCCCCAGTGGAGTAAATGCCCACCACATTTACCCCTCCTGGTGAAACACCCTTGGCCAACAGTAGGTCGCCCAAGGGCTTCCCACATTGCTTCTTCAGAAGCAATCAGTGATGATTTAACTGTTGGCTTAAGTGTTTCCCCAGTGGAGTAAATGCCCACCACATTTACCCCTCCTGGTGAAACACCTTTGGTCAACAGTTGGCCGCCCTAGAGCTGCCCACATTGCTTCTTCAGAAGCAATCAAGGGTGATTTAACTGTTGGCTTAAGTGTTTCCCCAGTGGGGTAAATGCCCACCACATTTACCCCTCCTGGTGAAACACCCTTGGCCAACAGTATGACGCCCAAGTGCTTCCCACATTGCTTCTTGAGAAGCAATCAATGGTGATTTAACTGTTGGCTTAAGTGTTTCCCCAGTGGAGTAAATGCCCACCACATTTACCCCTCCTGGTGAAACACCCTTGGCCAACAGTAGGTCGCCCAAGGGCTTCCCACATTGTTTCTTCAGAAGCAATCAATGGTGATTTAACTGTTGGCTTAAGTGTTTCCCCAGTGGAGTAAATGCCCACCACATTTACCCCTCCTGGTGAAACACCCTTGGTCAACAGTAGGTCGCCCAAGGGGTGCCCACATTGCTTCTTCAGAAGCAATCAATGATGATTTAACTGTTGGCTTAGGTGTTTCCCCAGTGGAGTAAATGCCCACCACATTTACCCCTCCAGGTGAAACACCTTTGGTCAACAGTTGGCCGCCCTAGAGCTGCCCACATTGCTTCTTCAGAAGCAATCAAGGGTGATTTAACTGTTGGCTTAAGCGTTTCCCCAGTGGGGTAAATGCCCACCACATTTACCCCTCCTGGTGAAACACCCTTGGCCCACAGTATGTCGCCCAAGTGCTTCCCACATTGCTTCTTGAGAAGCCATCAATGGTGATTTAACTGTTGGCTTAAGTGTTTCCCCAGTGGAGTAAATGCCCACCACATTTACCCCTCCTGGTGAAACACCCTTGGTCAACAGTTGGCCACCCTAGAACTGCCCACATTGCTTCTTCAGAAGCAATCAATGATGATTTAACTGTTGGCTTAAGTGTTTCCCCAGTGGGGTAAATGCCCACCACATTTACCCCTCCTGGTGAAACACCCTTGGTCAACAGTAGGCCGCCCAAGGGGTGCCCACACTGATCCTAGTGTTGTTGACTTTCCCATGAAGTGTTCCCATCAGAGTCACCCATATATGGTGTAACCGATTCATCATATGGAAGGTTTTCCCATATATCCTGTTGTCTAGAACTTCCCCATTAACCATATGGATTTTCCCATTGTTCTTGTTGTTTATAATATCCCCATTCACAATATGGATTTTCCCATTGTTCTTGTTGTCTATAATTTCCCCATTCACCATATGGATTTTCCCATTGTTCTGGTTGTCTATAATATCCCCATTCACAATATGGATTTTCCCATTGTTCTTGTTGTCTATAATTTCCCCATTCACAATATGGATTTTCCCATTGTTCTGGTTGTCTATAATATCCCCATTCACAATATGGATTTTCCCATTGTTCTTGTTGTCTATAATTTCCCCATTCACAATATGGATTTTCCCATTGTTCTGGTTGTCTATAATATCCCCATTCACAATATGGATTTTCCCATTGTTCTGGTTGTATATAATATCCCCATTCACAATATGGATTTTCCCATTGCTCTTGTTGTTTATAATATCCCCATTCACAATATGGATTTTCCCATTGTTCTGGTTGTCTATAATATCCCCATTCACAATATGGATTTTCCCATTGTTCTGGTTGTATATAATATCCCCATTCACAATATGGATTTTCCCATTGTTCTGGTTGTATATAATATCCCCATTCACAATATGGATTTTCCCATTGTTCTTGTTGTCTATAATTTCCCCATTCACCATATGGATTTTCCCATTGTTCTTGTTGTCTATAATTTCCCCATTCACAATATGGATTTTCCCATTGTTCTGGTTGTCTATAATATCCCCATTCACAATATGGATTTTCCCATTGTTCTGGTTGTATATAATATCCCCATTCACAATATGGATTTTCCCATTGTTCTGGTTGTATATAATATCCCCATTCACAATATGGATTTTCCCATTGTTCTTGTTGTCTATAATTTCCCCATTCACCATATGGATTTTCCCATTGTTCTTGTTGTCTATAATTTCCCCATTCATCATATGGAAGATTTTGCCATCCAGCATTGTCCCCCAACCTGGGATGGCCTTTTTCATGTGACTCTCTATCCTTGACATTCATTTTATGTGACCTTTCCCTCTCATTCATTTTATATGACCTTCTTTCCTTGACATTAATTTTTTTTGACCTTTCCTTGACTGTCATTTTAAGTGAACTTCTTTCCTTGACATTCATTTCTTTTGACCTTTCCTTGACTGTCATTTCATATGACCTTTCCTTGACTCTCATTTCATGTAACCTTTTCTTGACTCTTATTTTATATGACTTTCTTTTCCTGACTCTCATTTCTTGTGGACTTTCTGTCTTGACTGTCATTTCATTTAACCTTCTTTCCTTGACTTTAAATTGATATGGCCCTCTTTCCCTGCCATCCCCTTTGTTCCTTTTGCCGTCCTCGGCAGCAGGGCCATGTGGAGATGGTTGTCCATGTCCTGCTGGAGGTGGTTGTCTATGTCCCGCTTTAGGTGGTTGTCCATGTCCTGCTGGAGGTGGTTGTCTATGTCCCGCTGGAGATGGTTGTCCATGTCCTGCTGGAGGTGGTTGTCTATGTCCCGCTTTAGGTGGTTGTCCATGTCCTGCTGGAGGTGGTTGTCTATGTCCCGCTTTAGGTGGTTGTCCATGTCCTGCTGGAGGTGGTTGTCTATGTCCCGCTTTAGGTGGTTGTCCATGTCCTGCTGGAGGTGGTTGTCTATGTCCCGCTTTAGGTGGTTGTCCATGTCCTGCTGGAGGTGGTTGTCTATGTCCCGCTTTAGGTGGTTGTCCATGTCCTGCTGGAGGTGGTTGTCTATGTCCCGCTTTAGGTGGTTGTCCATGTCCTGCTGGAGGTGGTTGTCTATGTCCCGCTTTAGGTGGTTGTCCATGTCCTGCTGGAGGTGGTTGTCCATGTCCCGCTTTAGGTGGTTGTCCATGTCCTGCTGGAGGTGGTTGTCTATGTCCCGCTTTAGGTGGTTGTCCATGTCCTGCTGGAGGTGGTTGTCTATGTCCCGCTTTAGGTGGTTGTCCATGTCCTGCTGGAGGTGGTTGTCTGTCCCGCTTTAGGTGGTTGTCCATGTCCTGCTGGAGGTGGTTGTCTATGTCCCGCTTTAGGTGGTTGTCCATGTCCTGCTGGAGGTGGTTGTCTATGTCCCGCTTTAGGTGGTTGTCCATGTCCTGCTGGAGGTGGTTGTCTATGTCCCGCTTTAGGTGGTTGTCCATGTCCTGCTGGAGGTGGTTGTCCATGTCCCGCTGGAGATGGTTGTCCATGTCCTGCTGGAGGTGGTTGTCTATGTCCCGGAAGAGGCCACATTTGCACGTTTCGGCGACAATAGCAGCATCGTATAAACATAGTCCTTATATTATCATTTCAATATAAAGTTGACAGTAGTTGAACGATTTCATTTGTTAAATTTTACAGAAAACAATGGAAACTCACAAAATGCAATCAAAGATAAAAAAAAAAAAATTATGTGTGAAAAATAGGCCTAGAGTGGAACTCCTCGAAGCCCAGAAAAGCGCTAGACCATATGACAGTTGCAGCTGTCAAAGAACAGCCCCAGATGACAGCAGTTGCTGTGAAACAGCAGCTTGGACTGCAAATACGTGTGCAGACGGCGGAATTGGTTGCATGGGGCAGGAATGCATTACAGGATTCCGGCAAGGAAACCGTTGCTAACGCAACAGCATAAAGAAAAAAGGATGGGACCTGTTTATTTCTATTATAAACTGATATGTAGTATATACTTGAGTGCATTACGTTATATATAAAAAAACTAATGCAATTCGACTATAAAGTGAAAATAATACATAGT
This sequence comes from Macrobrachium rosenbergii, assembly GCF_040412425.1. Classification (NCBI taxonomy): domain Eukaryota; kingdom Metazoa; phylum Arthropoda; class Malacostraca; order Decapoda; family Palaemonidae; genus Macrobrachium; species Macrobrachium rosenbergii. The sequence goes on from NC_089776.1 coordinate 16,457,330, forward strand.
TGCAAAATGAAAAAAGAAACTTTTGTTATTTTGTCCTTATTACTGTATATATATCCTAGGCCTAAAGCTGAGAAATGATCAATAACTATATGTATTTGACTGTTCATACAGGAATTATCTGTTTAATGGGGATTATACTGCACATTTATCTTCATATAGTTGTCTTGAGATATAATTTCAGTGCATGCCTATAGGCTATTAGGAAACATTATAATTTTCATTTATAGAGTATAATTCATAAGATAGGTCTATGTTGTAACATATAAAAATGGAAGGAAATGTCTGTAAAGTTGTAGGCCTACTGTTCTCTCTTTTTTTTTATGACTAACTACTCTCCATTGAATTATCTGTCATTTGAAATAATATTTTCTGTGGAGATTTATGCTGAAAATAACATCGCGACTTCAAGGCGTAGTGGCTGCCAGTGGACCGGGAGGGCTAATTGCCATCGATGACCGTTTCTGAACACCAATCAGTGTATCGAAATTTTACGGGACATTTTAGTACCCTCAGTTCGAAAACTATTATTGCCGTATCCCATGCTAGTATATATCGCCATAGACAATTTTGCGGTCCACAATGCAGAGGTTGTAAAGCAATGGTTCCAGCAGAATCCAGACGTGGTTCGAACTGACTGGCCTGCCAAGTCTGCAGATCTGAACCCAATAGAAAACTTATGGGCCTACATGACCCAACAATAGGGTGGTAATCATGCTTACACCAAAGAGAACCTTATAAAGCATGCAATAGATATTTGGGAAAACTTAGGGCCAAAGAGGGGAGCAGCAAATACTTGCGAAGTCCTTGTTGCATCAATGCCAAATAGGATAAGATGCGTGCTAGATGCACGAGGATCCTATACAAAGTTTTAATGAGTTATGCTGCCTTTTCATATAATGTGACCAATTTTATCATTTTATTCTCCTTAATTTAACAGTGTTGTTTTGTATTTGACTTCATTTTGGCTCATTTACTACTCTAACATTTTCTTATTCATGTGAATCTATACGTACTTATAGGCCTATGTTAGGACTGAATTCCTACTTAATTCATCTCTCATATATATATATATATATATATATATATATATATATATATATATATATATATATATATATATATATATATATATACCTCACCTACTAAATATGGATATGTTTATTTTCATTTGTTTGTTAGCTTTACTCCTTATTTGACTGCATTACAACTTCATGGATTTCTACTTTTTTTCTTGTGTGTATATATATATATATATATATATATATATATATATATATATATATATATATATATATATATATCTATAATTTAGTTTTTATTGTAAATATCGGAAATAGACTTAAATGAGAAAATTACCTTTCATATTTTCTAACCTTTCAGCTACGTATAATATGCTCACGGCAGTAGGTCTAGACATACGTGTGAAACTGATTCTAATTAATTTCTGTTTAGGAGAAATGAATATCTACATCAAGATTAATAATAAGAGAGACTGAAGACGACGGATAAAAATGCTTTCAAGTCACAATCGACATTCCACTTTCCATGAGCTCATATTTTGACAGTTAATATCTTCGAGACAAGTCTCTTCCTTTTGTCTTCATATAGTTTCCTTCGTTATTGAGTTATTCACTTATTTATTCATTTATCTATTTATTTATTTATTTATTTATTTATTCATTTACTTATTCATTTATTTATTCATTTATCTAATCATTCATTGGTTGATCGATTGACTGATTTATTCATTCATTTATTTATTTAGTTATTCATTTATTTATTAAATTACCTAGTTATTTACTTATTTATTTATCTAATTAATTTATTTACCTGTTTCTTTATTCACTGGTATGGCAGATGCTCTTATACGCATGATGACGTAGGATTCCATTCTGTTGTTGGAACTTTGACCTCCCCTGGATGTCAGTCACATGACCACTGATTTTATGAAATTTAAACTATCAAGCCAAGCACTTGGCCACTTTCGGCCACTCAGCTCTTAAGACAGCGAGAACGGAATTAGAGAGGTTGGACAGCAAGACAAAAAGATCCGGAAAATATAGCTAAAAAAGAACAAGGCTCTCAAGGAGGAACTACGAGAAAACCTCACAGCTGCACTAAGAAGTGATAGTTAGAGAGGCTGGACAGCAAGGTTGAAGAAAAGAAGCGGCAGTGGAGTTAAAGAAGAAGGCAATAAACTGCTTGCAGTTAGGGACTAGGGACTGAGGGGACGCTGCAAACACCCTTTAGTAATGCTTACAGTGCACCACGCGAGGTGCACTGACGACACTACTCCCCTTGCGAGGTCACGTGACCTCTAACACTACACGTGAATGGAATGAATTAACGAATTGTCCCATACGGTTCTTCACCGTGGTTTCGAAATAGCAAAAGTTGTTTGTAACCCATGGGGAGATTAAATATCCTTCTCACAAGGCTGACATATTTTTTCCCTTGTTAAATAATCTGACAAATCAATATTTTCCTTTATTAATTAATCATATTAGCTACCTTTTTCTTATCATTAACTTCCGGCGTAACTTTTTTTTTTTAAATTGGCTTACTCTGGTCTCTTTCTGATTTTCATAACTCTCATATTAATAGTGCTCGATGAATAAACACCAATATTTATGATGAAAAAGAGAATATAATATAAATAATTCTGAGAAAATATTCAGTCAGCAAAACATTATTATCCTGCTCTACTTTCGTAAGTATTTCCATAATTAAAACTTCTCTTGTCAGAAGGTAGTCTTGACTTTTACAATGTTCTTCTTTCTCTTTTCCACAATAATGGCAGAAGACAAGCGTTTTTCCACAATAATGGCAAGCACGTACGGACGACAAGTGCTTTTCCACAATAATGGCAAGCACGTACGGTAGACAAGCGCTTTTCCACAATAATGGCAAGCACGTACGAAAGTCAAGCGCTTTTCCACAATAATGGCAAGATCGTACGGAAGACAAGCGCTTTTCCACAATAATGGCAAGCACGTGCGGAAGACAAGCGCTTTTCCACAATAATGGCAAGCACGTACGGAACACAAGCGCTTTTCCACAATAATGGCAAGCACGTACGGAAAGACACAATAATGGCAAGCACGTACGAAGACAAGCGCTTTTCCACAATAATGGCAAGCACGTGGAAGAAGACAAGCGCTTTTCCACAATAATGGCAAGCACGTTTTCCACAATACAAGACAAGCTTTTTCCACAATAATGGCAAGACACGCATCGTGCGGAAGACAAGCGCTTTTCCACAATAATGGCAAGCACGTACGGAAGACAAGCGCTTTTCCACAATAATGGCAAGCACGTACGGAAGACAAGCGCTTTTCCACAATAATGGCAAGCACGTACGGAAGACAAGCGCTTTTCCACAATAATGGCAAGCACGTGCGGAAGACAAGCGTGCAAGGAAGACAAGCTTTTCCACAATAATGGCAAGCACGGAAGACAAGCGCTTTTCACGGAACACAAGCGCTTTTCCACAATAATGGCAAGCACGTCACAAGGAAAACAAGCGCTTTTCCACAATAATGGCAAGCAAGCGCTTTTCCACGGAAAGACAAGCGCTTTTCCACAATAATGGCAAGGCAATAATGGCAAGCACGCACGGAAGACAAGCGCTTTTCCACAATAATGGCAAGCACGTGACGGAAGACAAGCGCTTTTCCACAATAATGGCAAGCACGTCGGAAGACAAGCGCTTTTCCACAATAATGGCAAGCACGTTTTCGCTTTTCCACAATAATGGCAAGCACGTACGGAAGACAAGCGCTTTTCCACAATAATGGCAAGCACGCGCTTTTCCACAATAATGGCAAGACGGAAGACAAGCGCTTTTCCACAATAATGGCAAGCACGTGCGGAAGACAAGCGCTTTTCCACAATAATGGCAAGCACGCACGGAAGACAAGCGCTTTCCACAATAATGGCAAGCACGTGCGGAAGACAAGCGCTTTTCCACAATAATGGCAAGCACAAAGACAAGCGCTTTTCCACAATAATGGCAAGCACGTTTTCCACAATAATGGCAAGCAGACAAGCGCTTTTCCACAATAATGGCAAGCACGGACAAGCGCTTTTCCACAATAATGGCAAGCACGACGGGAAGACAAGCGCTTTTAATGGCCACAATAATGGCAATAATGGCACGTCCGGAAGACAAGCGCTTTTCCACAATAATGGCAAGCACGCACGGAAGACAAGCGCTTTTCCACAATAATGGCAAGCACGTGCGGAAGACAAGCGCTTTTCCACAATAATGGCACGTGCACGTGCGGAAGACAAAGACAAGCGCTTTTCCACAATAATGGCAAGCACGTGCGGAAGACAAGCGCTTTTCCACAATAATGGCAAGCACGAAAGACAAGCGGAAGACAAGCGCTTTTCCACAATAATGGCAAGCACGTGCACGGAAGACAAGCGCTTTTCCAAATAATGACAAGCAAGCGCTTTTCCACAATAATGGCAAGCACGTGCGGAAGACAAGCGCTTTTCCACAATAATGGCACACAATAATGGCAAAAGACAAAGCGCTTTTCCACAATAATGGCAAGCGTGCGGAAGACAAGCGCTTTTCCACAATAATGGCACAATAAAGCGGAAAGACAAGCGCTTTTCCACAATAATGGCAAGCACGTGCACGTGCGGAAGACAAGCGCTTTTCCACAATAATGGCGAGCACGCGTCGCGGAAGACAAGCGCTTTTCCACAATAATGGCAAGCACGTGCGGAAGACAAGCGCTTTTCCACAATAATGGCAAGCACGTGGAAGACAAGCGCTTTTCCACAATAATGGAAGACAAGACGCTTTTCCACAATAATGGCAAGCACGCGCGGAAGACAAGCGCTTTTCCACAATAATGGCAAGACAAGACGCTTTTCCACAATAATGGCAAAGACAAGCGCTTTTCCACAATAATGGCAAGCACGAAGACAAGCGCTTTTCCACAATAATGGCAAGCACACCGGAAGACAAGCGCTTTTCCAATAATAATGGCGTGCGGAAGACAAGCGCTTTTCCACAATAATGGCACCGTGGAAGACAAGCGCTTTTCCACAATAAGACAAAGACGCTTTTCACAATAATGGCAAGCACGTCGCCGGAAGAAATGACAAGCTTTTCCACAATAATGGCAAGCACGCGCGGAAGACAAGCGCTTTTCCACAATAATGGCAAGACAAGTTTTCCACGGCAAGACAAGCGCTTTTCCACAATAATGGCAAGCACGTGCGGAAGACAAGCGCTTTTCCACAATAATGGCAAGCACGTGCGGAAGACAAGCGCTTTTCCACAATAATGGCAAGCACGCAAAGACAAGCGCTTTTCACAATAATGGCAGCTTTTTCCACAATAATGGCAAGCACGGCAAGCACGTGCGGAAGACAAGCGCTTTTCCACAATAATGGCAAGCGCTTTTCCACAATAATGGCAAGCACGTCAACGGAAGACAAGCGCGCTTTCCTTTTCCACAATAATGGCAAGCACGTGCGGCAAGCACGCAGGAAGACAAGCGCTTTTCCACAATAATGCGCTTTTCCACAATAATGGCAAGCACGTCATAAGACAAGCGCTTTTCCACAATAATGGCAAGCAAGGCGGAAGACAAGCGCTTTTCCACAATAATGGCAAGCAAGACAAGACAAGCGCTTCAAGCCACAATAATGGCAAGCAGCGACGCGGAAAGACAAGCGCTTTTCCACAATAATGGCAAGCACGCGGAAGACAACAAGCGCTTTCCACAATAATGGCAAGCACGTGACAAGGAAGACAAATAATGGCAAGCGCTTTTCCACAATAATGGCAAGCAATAATGGCAAGCACGCAAGACAAGCGCTTTTCCACAATAATGGCAAGCACGTCACGGAAGACAAGCGCTTTTCCACAATAATGGCAAGCACGGAAGACAAGCGCTTTTCCACAATAATGGAAGACAAGCGCTTTTCCACAATAATGGCAAGCACGCGGAAGACAAGACAAGCGCTTTTCCACAATAATGGCAAGCACGTGCGGAAGACAAGCGCTTTTTCCACAATAATGGCAAGTCACGGAAGACAAGCGCTTTTCCACAATAATGGCAAGCAAGCGAAGACAAGCGCTTTTCCAAGAATGGCAAGCAACAATAATGGCGGAAGACAAGCACGCGGAAGACAAGCGCTTTCCACAATAATGGCAAGCACGTGCGGAACGTGCGGAAGACAAGCGCTTTTTCACAATAATGGCAATAATGGAAGCAATAATAATGCAAGCACGCTTTCACAATAATGGCAAGCACGTAATGGCTTTTCCACAATAATGGCGAGCACGCGGAAGAAGACAAGCGCTTTTCCACAATAATGGCAAGCACGCACGGAAGACAAGCGCTTTTCCACAATAATGGCGAGCACGTCCGGAAGACAAGCGCTTTTCCACAATTGGCAAGCACGTCCACAATAATGGCAAGCACGTGCGGAAGACAAGCGCAATAATGGCCACAATTTTCCAAATAATGGCGAGCACGTGCGGAAGACAAGCGCTTTTCCACAATAATGGCGACAAATAATAATGCAAGACACGTGCGGAAGACAAGCGCTTTTCCACAATAATGGCAAGCACGTGCGGAAGACAAGCGCTTTTCCACAATAATGGCAACGCACGGGGGAGACAAGCGCTTTTCCACAATAATGGCAAGCACGTGCGGAAGACAAGCGCTTTTCCACAATAATGGCAAGCACGTGCGGAAGACAAGCGCTTTTCCACAATAATGGCAAGCACGTCGGGAAGACAAGCGCTTTTCCACAAATAATGGCAAGCGCTTTTCCACAATAAAATAAGACAAGGCGAAGCACGCGGAAATCGCTTTTCCACAATAATGGCAAGCAATAAGCATTAACAAAACAATAATGGAAACAAGGACAAGCGCTTTTCCAAATAATGGCGAAATTAAAGACAAGCATTTTCCACAATAATGGCGGCGGAAGACAAGCGCTTTTCCACAATAATGGCAAGACAAGACAAGCGCTTTTCCAATAATAATGTTGAAAGACAAGCGCTTTTCCACAATAATGGCAAGCACGTAGAATAATGGAAGACAAGCGCTTTTCCACAATAATGGCGGAAGACAAGCGCTTTACAATAATGGCAAAACGTGCGGAAGACAAGCGCTTTTCCACAATAATGGCAAGCAAAAAGACAGCGCTTTTCCACAATAATGGCAAGCACGTATAAGACAAGCGCTTTTCCAATAATGGCAAGTGCGGAAGACAAGCGGAAGACAAGCGCATTTCCACAACAATAATGGCAAGCACGTACGGAAGACAAGCGCTTTTCCACAACAATGGCCAATGGCAAGCACGCTTTTCGGAAGACAAGCGCTTTTCCACAATAATGGCAAGCACGTGCGGAAGACAAGCACGTCGCTTTTCCACAATAATGGCAAGTGCGGAAGACACGCTTTTTTCCACAATAATGGCAAGCACGGAAGACAAGCGCTTTTCCACAATAATGGCGGAAGACAGTTTTCACAATAATGGCAAGCACGTAGAAGACAAGCGCTTTTCCACAATAATGGCAAGCACGTTCAAAGACAAGGCTTTTCCACAATAATGGCAAGCACGTTCAAGCGCTTTTCCACAATAATGGCAAATACGCGGCTTTTCCACAATAATGGCAAGCAAGACGACAAGCGCTTTTCCACAATAATAATGCGCTTTTCACAATAATGGCAAGCACGTGCGGAAAGACAAGCGCTTTTCCACAATAATGGCAAGCACGTGCGGAAGACAAGCGCTTTTCCACAATAATGGCAAGCACGTTTTTCCACAATAATGGCAAGCACGAAGACAAGCGCGGCAAGAAAGACAAGCGCTTTTCCACAATAATGGCAAGCACAATGCGGAAGACAAGCGCTTTTCCATAATGGCAAGCACGTGCGGAAGACAAGCGCTTTTCACAAATAATGGCAAGCACGTGGGAAGACAAGCGCTTTTCAACAATAATGGCAAGCACGCGGAAGACAAGGCTTTTCCAAGACAAGACAAGCTTTTCCACAATAATGGCAAGCACGTCCCGGAAGACAAGCGCTTTTCCACAATAATGGCAAGCACGTCCGGAAGACAAGCGCTTTTCCACAATAATGGCCACAATAATGGCAAGCACGGAAGACAAGCGCTTTTCCACAATAATGGCAAGGAAGACAAGCGCTTTTCCACAATAATGGCGAGACAAGCGCTTTTCCACAATAATGGCAAGCGGATAAATAATGGCAAGACAAGCGCTTTTCCACAATAATGGCAAGCACGAAAGACAAGCGCTTTTCCCAATAATGGCAAAATGGACAAGGCACGTCGGCGGCAAGACAAGGAAGAATGGCAGCGCTTTCCACAATAATGGCAAGCACGTGCGGAAACAACAATAAGCAAGCAGCTTTTCCACAATAATGGCAAGCACGTCCGGAAGACGGAAGACAAGCAAGCTTTTCCACAATAATGGCTTTCGCTTTTCCACAATAATGGCAAGAAAGCGCTTTTCCACAATAATGGCAAGCACGTCATAATAATGGCAAACACGTGCGGAAGACAAGCTTTTTTCACAATAATGGCACAAGACAAGCGCTTTTCCACAATAATGGCAAGCACGTGAAGACAAGCGCTTTTCCACAATAATGCGCTTTTTTCCACAATAATGGCAAGCACGTGACAAGCGCTTTTCCACAATAAATAATGCAAGCACGTCAAGCACGTTAAGACAAGAAATAATGAAACAAAGACGCTTTTCCACAATAATGGCAAGCACGTGCGGAAGACAAGACAAGCTTTTTCCACAATAATGGCAAGCACGTGCGGAAGACAAGCGCTTTCCACAATAATGGCAAGCACGTGCGAAGACAAGCGCTTTTCCACAATAATGGCAAGCACGTGCGGAAGACAAGCGCTTTCCACAATAATGGCAAGCACGTCATGCTTTTCCACAATAATGGCAAGCACGTGCGGAAGACAAGCGCTTTTCCACAATAATGGCAAGCACGCGTCGAAGACAAGCGCTTTTCCAATAATGGCAATAAAGACAAGGCTTTTCCACAATAATGGCAAGCACGTGCGGAAGACAAGCGCTTTTCCACAATAATGGCAAACGTGCGGAAGACAAGCTTTTCCACAATAATGGCAAGCACGGAAGACAAGCGCTTTTCCACAATAAGACAAGCGCTTTTCCACAATAATGGCAAGCACGTGCGGAAGACAAGCGCTTTTCCACAATAATGGCAAGCACGTGAAGACAAATGGCAAGCGCTTTTTCCACAATAATGGCAAGCATAATGGGCAAGCACGTGCGGAAGACAAGCGCTTTTCCACAATAATGGCAAGCACGCGGAAGACAAGCGCTTTTCCACAATAATGGCAAGCACGTGCGGAAGACAAGCGCTTTTCCACAATAATGGCAAGCACGTGGAAAAGACAAGCGAAGACAAAGACAAGCTTTTCCACAATAATGGCAAGCACGTGCGGAAGACAAGCGCTTTTCCACAATAATGGCAACACGTAAGACAAGCTTTTCCACAATAATGGCAAGCACGTGCGGAAGACAAGCGCTTTTCCACAATAATGGCAAGCACGTACGGAAGACAAGCGCTTTTCCACAATAATGGCAAGCACGTGCTAGCGCTTTTCCACAATAATGGCAAGCATATCATAAGACAAGCGCTTTTTTTCCACAATAATGGCAAGACAAGCACGTGCGGAAGACAAGCGCTTTTCCACAATAATGGCAAGCACGTGGGAAGACAAGCGCTTAATTCCACAATAATGGCAAGCGCTTTTCCACAATAAGCAAGCGCTTTTCCACAATAATGGCAAGCACGTGCGGAAGACAAGCGCTTTTCCACAATAATGGCAAGCACGCGCGGAAGACAAATGCGCTTTTCCACAATAATGGCAAGCACGTGCGGAAGACAAGCGCTTTTCCACAATAATGGCAAGCACGTGCGGAAGACAAGCGCTTTTCCACAATAATGGCAAGCACGTGCGGAAGACAAGCGCAATAATGGCAAGCCGTGCAACAAGCGCTTTTCCAAATAATGGCAAGCACGTGCGGAAGACAAGCGCTTTTCCACAATAATGGCAAGCACGTGCGGAAGACAAGCGCTTTTCCACAATAATGGCAAGCACGTACGGAAGACAAGCGCTTTTCCACAATAATGGCAAGCACGTGCGGAAGACAAGCGCTTTTCCACAATAATGGCGAATGGCGAAGAAAGCGCTTTTCCACAATAATGGCAAGCACGTAATGGCGGAAGACAAGCGCTTTTCCACAATAATGGCAAGCACGTGGGAAGACAAGCGCTTTTCCACAATAATGGCAAGCACGTACGGAAGAAGAAACTCACTGCTTTCGCTCTAATCATCATGATAAGCATTAACAAAACAAACATTGAAACAAGGCTATAATATCGAGAATTAAAAGCATTATTATTATTATTATTATTATTATTGTTGTTGTTGCTGTTGTTGTTGTTATTGTTGTTGTTGTAACAAGGGAATCCTGTAACGAGGCTAGAATATCGAGAATTAAAAGCCACAGTAGTGTTAAAAATATTTATGTACAGAGTTAAATACGAAAAGGAGGCAAACATTACCATCTCGGTATCACTAATTTAAACATAGGTGTGCTTTTTTTTTTAACCACCTATATAAATTTCTTTTGTGTCTTTTTCTGCAGCTAGAATTGGTTGAAGATTAACAGAGCAGGAAAATTAGATGTAACCCTCAAAAGTCTTGAAACGTCACTAAATTTTCCCCACTAGATGGCGTTTGTAGCTCGATGAGTTAAATCAGGAGTTGTGACAAAGACGAAAAATTCTTAAAAAATATTAGGATATCAGGGACGTGACGTAATTTCAGATTGCAGTTATACAATAAAGTAAATATTGCGATTAACAGAATCTTTTGTAGTACTGAAATGAGTCCCGTGACTTACCTATATACCATATCTGTATGTTTAATGTGATTATGTTCAGTTTACTCGTGTTTATATGCGTCACAGTATCATCACAGATTTAAAACCTAAAGATTTAGCGAAAAATAAATACGAAATGCAGAATTTATTCCAAAAATAGCGATAAACTGAAATTTATTCCAATGGCGCTAATTTAACCTAACCTTATTTAACGGAAAAAAATTAAACGTCAACGCAAAATTATTTATGTACAAAGATAAATTCACATTGCATTCCCAAGGAGAAAAGGCGTTTGATCACCCCTTCCCTTTGAAGAATAACCCGCAAAGCAGGAATGGAAAGACACGGAAAAAGGGACAGCTGGAATCCGCAGAGAGAGAGAGAGAGAGAGAGAGAGAGAGAGAGAGAGAGAGAGAGAGAGAGAGAGAGAGATTAAATTGCGAGATCTCAGATCCCAGATGCGGAAGTCGTGGTCGGAGCTTTTGAGGAGTCTGGGAAAAGGAAGGAACAATTGGAGAGGAAGAAAGAGATAAGAGATTGGGAAGGAAGATTGGGGAAAGATAATGGAATAAGACACAGCACGATATTGCTAAAAATATATCCATATATTAAACTACACTTATTCATTTCTATTCTCACCCAAGATTATTATCCTTTCTATCCTTTCCCAAGATTGGATAAACAGGGGGGACTGGAGCAAAATTATGAATTGAAGCCGTTCAGTGATTACCAGAACTATCTAGTAAGAGGGTCATTAAAAACAGCAACCCCACCCAAGGATTAAGCTGAGAAAGAGGAAATATCCATTTATTAAGAAAAGCAGCTGGTATTGATTGATTTTAAGTCTTCTGACTTCATACGGGTGGCAGTTACTTTTAATCTGAATATGCTGTAAGGAAATGTATCTGTATATATATATATATATATATATATATATATATATATATATATATATATATATATATATATATATATATATATATATATATATATATATGTCTATATGTATAACTGAATCACGAAAATATGGAACGTGATGAATATATAAATAGAGATAAAATCCACGAAGGAAACGGAAACACTGGAGTGCTGCGAGGCCTTTCGACACTAGTCCTTTACTTAGCAGACTCTTTAGGGAGCACTTGTTCAGACAGACACTTCTTCGCAGCACTCCAGTGTTTCCGTTTCCTTCGTGGATTTTATCTTTATTTATATGTCTATATATATATATATATATATATATATATATATATATATATATATATATATATATATATATATATATATATATATATATATATATATATATATATATATATATATATATATATATATATATATATATATATATATATATATATATATATATATATATATATATATATATATATATATATATATATATATATATATATATATATATATATATATATATATATATATATATATATATATATATATATATATATATATATATATATATATATATATATATATATATATATATATATATATATATATATATATATATATATATATATATATATATATATATATATATATATATATATATATATGTTTATATATTACATTTCTAAAATACAACTTTCATATCAATATTCTCATTCTTGTTATTAGCATACTAAATTCCTTGAAATATTTATAAAATGCAATTCCAAACATATATTTTCCCTTGCGTTATAAACATTCTGGGTTTTGAGCAAATATTTTTAGCAGAACAGATAATCCTAACATATTTTACCCCGAGTATATTCAATTCTTTTGACTTCATAAATTGGTAATCACTCACTTCAAACATAATAAAAATACTAAAAAAACTGAATATATCATACACTTTACACTTTATTAACATTAAAGATACAGAACTGTTTTCATTCCTAAATGTCAAAGCCATTTTGTTTAATGTAAACTTACCAACGGTAAATTTGCTCGATGCGTTCCAATACTATGAAGAGGCTTTCATTCATAAACTATTAATGTTTGCACTGACACACACACACACACACACACACACACACACACAGGACTGGAATACCTCTTGATTCCTCTTGCGGATTGGTCCCATTTGCTGACAGCAGGAAGTAATTTCAATTTGAAATTAGTTTGTCAGTACACGGACTAAATGTGAAGAATTGAGTATCATGTTAGGTCGTTTTGTATAATTTCAAGTAAAGGATACGTGTATGCATATGTGTATGTATACAAACATATAATATATATAATATATACAAGCATGTGTACATATACATATATATATATATATATATATATATATATATATATATATATATATATATATATATATATATATATATATATATATATATATAATATAATATATATATATATATATATATATATATATATATATATATATATATATATATATATATATATATATATATATATATATATATATATATATATATATATATATATATAAATATAAATATATATATATATATATATATATATATATATATATATATATATATATATATATATATATATATATATGTTTATATACATATATATATTGCGAGTGTGTACATGTGTATGTATGTATGTATGTGCAAGCGCGCGTGCGTGCCTGTGTAATTTTCCGAGCCACGAAGAAAGTTGACAGCAAACACCGGAGTGGCAATAACTTGCAAGGAACCAAACACTGAACAACAAGGTAATTAACTTCTTTTTTAAGATCCCATTTCTTGCGCGAACAAATGAAGACCAACACTTCTTTAAGTAGGAACACTTCGTTTGCTTCCTTTGCACACGCACATACACACACACACACACACACACACACACACACAGAAAGAAGGTCTTTCCATCTATTGTTTACGTTCGTGAGAGGCGTTTCCTCCAGAGGGGAGCCAAAGGAAGGTGGATAAGAATGGAGGCGTCCAATAGCACAGGAAGAGGTAAGATAAGACCCCAGGGAGATTAAAATTCCACGGTTGAGGATCCAGAAGGAGAAAGCTGTTGAGGACAGAAAGCTAACATATCGAGAGAGAGAGAGAGAGAGAGAGAGAGAGAGAGAGAGAGAGAGAGAGAGAGAGAGAGAGAGAGAGAGTAAAACTTACCAAAGGAGAAGCATATGAGTACCAAAGGAGAAACATAAGAGGAAGGAAAGAGTTGAACGAGAAAGCTGAAATATCGTGAGAAAAATGGAGGAGCAGCAGATGAGGAGAGAGAGAGAGAGAGAGAGAGAGAGAGAGAGAGAGAGAGAGAGAGAGAGAGAGGCTACCAAAGGAGAAACATAAGAGGAAAGAAAGAGATGAACGAGAAAGCTTTTGAGGGCAGAAATCTGAAATATCGAGAGAAAGATTGAGGAGCAGTAGATGAGAGAGAGAGAGAGAGAGAGAGAGAGAGAGAGAGAGAGAGAGAGAGAGAGAGAGAGAGAGGGTAAAAAGGAAAAGGAACTGCAGTAAATTAACCGCATTGGAAAGACGATATTTTCTTGTCTCTCAAGAACGCAGGAGGTGTCGGAAGAGTGAAAGTTATTGTTGATCTCTTCTCTCTCTCTCTCTCTCTCTCTCTCTCTCTCTCTCTCTCTCTCTCTCTCTCTGTATTTGAAGTTCCTTTCTTTCCGACGATTGTTATTTAAGGTGTAAAAATTTTTTATTGACCACCTGCTCTCTCCTTTCTCTTGGATTCTCTCTCTCTCTCTCTCTCTCTCTCTCTCTCTCTCTCTCTCTCTCTCTCTCTCTCTCTCTCTCGTGATAGATCACGCTATATTGTTGGAGCACGTCACGAGACTGAATCACGACAGTGTAAACGGTTAATTTTCTCAATAACAGTGTCATCATTTCTGAATGATTTTTCATTCGTGTTAAAACATTAACTAATCTAACTGTCCCAATTATATAAGAATGTAATAAGTTATCCTGAAGAACAGGAGTATAAATTCTTCAGGATTTCGAGGAACCAGAGACAAAAAAGAATAAGGTTTCCAAGACCCAGGAAAGACGACAGAAGTGATTACCTTAGTTTTCGAAGAATAAGCGGGCGATTGGAAAGACACCTTTAGTGGTGTCATGGAAAAACAAATAAAAAATGCCCTGAAGAAACGAGTTTTCTGTACAGCCGCTACAGCGTGTAATCAAGGCCACCGGAAATAGGTCTATCTTTCGGTGTTGTCTCTGTATAATGCTGTATGAGCCGCGGCCCATGAAACTTTAAACCACGCCCGGTGGTGGCCTGTCCAATATTGTTGCCAGAAGCACGATTATGGCTAACATAAGAACTACTGAGGTTAGAGGGCTGCAATTTGATATGTTTGATGATTGGAGTGTGGATAATCAATATACCAATTTGCAGCCCTTTAGCCTCAGTAGTTTTTAAGATCTGAGGGCGGACAGAAAAAGTGCGGACGGACAGACAAAGACATCTCAATAGTTTTCTTTTACAGAAAACTGAAAGGTGGAAGATAAAAGACCACGTCTGAATTTTCAAAACATTTCTTTGTTGAAGTGAAAGTCCCGGAAATAAAAATGACTTAACGCAAGTTCCCGAGATTTATGCTTGGGCAAGAGCTGGAAGTATGAAAAAAGGGCTGTTCTTAAAAGGATTTGAATCTCTGCTTGGCAGTTTAGGGTGAGGAGAAATGAGAGAGAGGGGATTTGATTGATCCGAAGCAGTTAGCGGATGAATGAGAGGCGACGTGTGCCGCCTTAATGAACGATTAGACGGCCTCTTTGAAATATCATGTGAAAGGTCAGGACCTGTTGACCTTTTCCGGGGGTCGAGGGTCAGCAGATGCAGCGGTAAATAGTCAATAACAGTCAAGAGAGAGAAGCGAACAGTCGTCCTCGGTACGATCTAAATTGCCAACAATATTTTGACGGAAATCTCGACACTGATAAGGAGTGGGAACCTAATAATCTCAGATGTGGTATGTTATCGAGAGAGAGAGAGAGAGAGAGAGAGAGAGAGAGAGAGAGAGAGAGAGAGAGAGAGAGAGAGAGCCTGGCAGATCTGGTTTTTACCTGAGTTTTAATTCGGTCCCTGGTCTTTCAAGTGAGAGGCCAGGGTGTCACCAATGATCTGTGCGGGAGAATTGGTAACACCCTGGCCTTTCATTTGAAAGATTGGGGTTCGGTTCCGAAGTGAGCCATAATACTGTTTATATATATATATATATATATATATATATATATATATATATATATATATATATATATATATATATATATATATATATATATATATATATATATATATATATATATATATATATATATATATATATATATATATATATATATATATAATATATATATATATATATATATATATATATATATATATATATATTATTAACTTTATCAATTACACAATTGTTCTGTGCATTAGTAGAATTACTAAAAGGACCTCATTCAAACTGGATGGTATCAAATGGAGTATTTATTCCATTTCATACCATCCAGTTTGAATGAGGTCCTTTTAGTAATATATATATATGCATATACAGTACATATATAGCCTATGTACATACATATATGTATGTATATATATTACATATATATACATACCTACATATACACACACACACACACATGCCACTCACAAGTTGCAGGTTCGCGTTTCCCCCAGGGCGATGAAAAATCACTAGCTCTGTATCATGATCCGTTACTGCTGCAGTGTGGGGTCTGCAGTGTGAGGTTGAAACCAACATTCTTTGGAAGCTTGAATTTTAAGTCAATAGTCCCTGTGTGCTTGTTCCATAATAATAATAATAATAATAATAATAATAATAATAATAATAATAATAATAATAATAATAATAATAATAATAATAATAATAATAATATACAGTATGTGTGTATGTATATATAAAGTATGTTAGGGAAAAATGCTGTTTAGAACAGCACTTTCAGCAAAATCCAACACTTAATCCTCAGGAAAATTGCCTTCAGAAATATCAGTACAGGCACGCACTGACATTATTTGCACAATAGAATACAACTCTTAATTCATGCTGTTCCGTAAACCCATTCGATTTTTCGTCAAGGTTAGCGAAAAACAAAAGAACGATCGTGATAGTTTCGTAATAGCAATGATGAACAAAAACGAGAGCTATATTTCTGTAACAGTCAAAGTTAATCGCTTTGATGTGTCTACGTGACAATATGAATTGTCCAATTTTGCTTAAAAGCGGCAATTAAAATCGTGTGCATTAGAGCCGGTTGCTGCACAGGGAGATTGAATGATTTAAAACAAACAATCCGCTTGATATAAAAGGATTTACAAGTGTTTGTATCAATTAATGAAACAACTTTTGAGGACTGGAAAATTATAAATTTTTCAGATAGTTGTAAGATATTAATTATAATAAGTAAACAGCCATAAATGACAAATTTATCTAAGAGTTAGCCATTATTAACAAATTTATGTCAAACTTATCCAAGAGTTCGAAGACATTATTTACAAAATACAAATAGCCACAAATTACAAATTTATCTGAGTTAGAAATTATCAATTACGATAAACAAATAGCCATACATGAAACAATTTATTTTCTGAATTGGGAGATATTGATTACAAAAAACAGTCATAAATGACAAAATTTATGTGAGAGTTTGGAGATATTAATTACAAATAAACAAATAGCCAAAAATTACACCATTCGTCTGTGAGTTAGATGTTAATTACAATAAACAAATAACCATAAATAAAATATTATCTGAGACTTAGGACATATTAATTACAATAAACAAATATCCAGAAATGAAACCATTCGTCTGTTAGTTAGATGTTAATTGCAATAAACCAATATCCATAAACAAATATTTACCTGAGAGTTAGGAGATATTAATTACAATAAACAAAAAGCCATAAATGAAACCATTTCTCTGAAAGTTCGAAAATAGTAATTACAATAAAGAGTAAATATATTTATAGTATAATTTTCTATACCAATGTTCCTCTGAATTCACGAGAGAGAGAGAGAGAGAGAGAGAGAGAGAGAGAGAGAGAGAGAGAGAGAGAGAGAGAGAGAGAGAGAGAGAGAGCTAAATTCTGATTGTTAACAAATCCTGTTAAAGTATTATCGACGTCTGTGGCAAGCAAATATAAAAATTTAATCTTCCTGGTAAAGACCTGTCAGTAAAACTACAGTAATTTTTAATAATTTCGAATCTTAAGAAAATCTACATTTAAATCAAAACGTTTGTATCAACTTTCCTTAGCCCAAGATATTTGTGGCCTGAAATTATTCGAAATGAAAACAAAATTATCTTAAAATTATTCGAAATAAAAGCAACATTATCTTAGATTTGTATTACCCTTTATCAGGGAAATTTCTGTCACCGAACGCTTATAATTACATCTGATCTGATAACGTAATTGTCGTATGTTCTTATTAGCAATGTTGTTACATCTCTAAAAATGGGATTCTTTATTTATTAAAATCATTCTTTATTTATTAATAAATAATCATTCTTTATTTATTAAACTCATTAACTAACTAAATGACAAGCAATTATTTTTGATCAATGAGAATCATTTAACTTACAACATCATATACGTTCCTGTTGTGATATTTATTTTGTCAATATGGACAGACACATAATTTAGTTATTGCAGTTACGTATTGTATTAAATCACTATTGGTTTGACTTTTATTCAGAATTATAAACATGAAAAATATGATTTGAATTACGTATTTCAGCTTTATTGGATTAAAGTGGAAGTTTTAAATGGCAAATATAATACTGAATAGCTATGACTTATCTGAATGGTTTCCACGTTCCTAAAGACTCTATTCCGGGGGATATGCAACTGGAACCTCAAAATACAATTCTCATTGTATTTTATAATTAACTTACGTTTTTATACAATGATTAATTAATTCTTTATTTTTTTCTTTTCTAACAACTGATCTCTTCCTCCTGTATTTCCTATCACCTTTTGGTATTTCTTTCAAATGGTCACCATGATCTTTGGAAGCTTGAATTTCAAGACAATGGCCCCTTTGGACTTGTCTTAAATGAATAGGGGTTCATCTTCTGAATAATAATAATAATAATAATAATAATAATAATAATAATAATAATAATAATAATAATAATAATAATAATAATAATAATAATAATAATAGGTACGCTTTTCAACTTAAATTACACAACCAAGTGAAATATTAAGTTCAAAATTCTGTAGAGGTCGGAGCCTGTCTCAAAATAATTAAACAAACTTTTGTAATGCCTGTTTACTCTAAAAAAAAATGAAACATTCGGCACCCAAATAAACCGTATTAAATCGTATAGACTGGAAAATCATATTTAACGCTTTTATGAATGAACCCTGAAGATGCCTATCATAAACTCAGCTTCACAACCATGTCTACTCCCACTTGAGCAAGCTGGATGATGCGAATGCTTTCTTAGTATAGCCTATATATATATATATATATATATATATATATATATATATATATATATATATATATATATATATATATATATATATATATATATATATATATATATATATATATATATATATATATATATAAATAATATACACACACATATATATGTATGCAATTAGTCCACAGGTGAAGAAATAGCAAAGTGGGTGTAAATCCTGACTGGTTTCGACTTCATTTCCAAGTCATTGACGAAGGGCCTCCACTAAGTACGTTATTTCTTCACCTGCGGTGTAATTAATAGTGAAATCACACACACATCTATATATATGTGTGTGTTTTTGTGTGCGTGTGTGAAATTATAATAGCCACAATGCCCTCTTAACTTTCTCAAATTCTTCGCGTTTTTTGGATACGCTTGTCACTACAAAGCCTTAAGATCCAAGTGCAAGAAATATGAAGAAATTCTGATGCCTGGTAGCGGGAAACGAACGCGGGCCCACTAATCAGAACGAGGTACCATTGTCTGGTACCTCGTAGTGATTAGTGGACCCGGGTTCGTTTCCCGCTACCGGGCATCAGAATTTCTTCATATTTCTTGCACTTGGATCTTAAGGCTTTGTAGTGACAAGCGTATCCAAAAAAGCGCGAAGAATTCGAGAAAGTTAAGATGGCATTGTGGCTACTACAATTGCATATGTATCTGGTAAAAAGTGACCAGCAGATTCTACACACACACACACACACACACACACATATATATATATATATATATATATATATATATATATATATATATATATATATATATATATATATATATATATATATATATATATATCAGGCATCTTAAATTGTAGAATAGAATTTTATCAGCAGCTTTATTCAAATGTTATTTATAAAAATTCAAATAAACTATTAAAAAACAAAGCTGAACTATCATATAACATTGCGTATCTGGAGTAAGTGTCAATATAAGTTATCAATCGTACATCAAACATATCAAAACTGCCCAAAAAACTTTGATATGAAATTGCATGGGCTCCGTAGAGCAGTCCAATCAAGAAACGAAGTATTCTGAATAAAAGACGATGATCGACAACACTGAGGTGAGCGAGAGAGGGACCTCTTGTATCCTATTATTTAGACCTGCTATCAATAACAAAAACATCATTTACCTTGAAACATTTCTTTAACATCTCGTTACTGCTAAGTAAGCCATGGTCAGTATCACTGAGCATTGATGGCACACTTCTGGTTTTGCAAAGGAGAATATGTCCCTTTGGTAATTAAAAGGGAAGGGGGGAAATGGAAGAGGGGAAATGTGACGGAATTCTGGAGTGGAAAAGAGGACTTTCAAGATTTAGAAACAATGTGATAGACAGATGATGGGGATATTGTTTTTCGTTACTGAAGTGGGTAGATCATTTAAGACAGTCAATTTATACAACTCATTAGTTGATTGCTTATAATGTTTTCACGATCTTAGATGCGTGTCTATCACAGTCATACATGCATACTTATCTCTCTCTCTCTCTCTCTCTCTCTCTCTCTCTCTCTCTCTCTCTCTCTCTCTCTCTCTCTATATATATATATATATATATATATATATATATATATATATATATATATATATATATATATATATATATATATATATATATATATATATATATATATATATATATATATATATATATATATATATATATATATATATATATATATATATATATATATATATACATATATATATATATATATATATATATATATATATATATATATATATATATATATATATATATATATATATATATATATATATATAACATATATATATGCAGTAATATATATATATATATATCAAATGCATGTACATATATATAAGTGTATATACTCTATATAAGTACTGTATATATACGTATATATATGTATAAACATATATATATGTATATATATATGTATATATACATACCTTTTGCCATCTCCTACGTTACTTGTTACGCAAAGCGATTGGACAACAATACATACCGCTTAAGTATATTTACATCATTTCCAACACAAACACTTTCCATGCTTCCGTGCTACAGAATAGTTTTACTTCCCCCAAGGAATTATACCAGCCACTTTTATAAATAGAAAGTAAAGTAATTTACCTAACTATTTAGGGATTTGTGGTCTATTTCCCCTGAACACAGGGGAAGGTTCTTAATGGAAACCTCTATGAGATGTTTATTCAGTTTATTCAGTAAACGTTACTTTCGCATAAGGGTTTATTTTTGTGTGTAAAGCGGTCATGATGGCTTGCATGTTATTTAAATGATGCGTGCATGGATCATATGCATGCATGTATGTATATATATAATACAGTATATATATGTATGTATATGTGTATTTGTATGTGTATGTATATATATATGTATATACATGTATGTACAATATATATATTGTACATACATGTATGTATGTAAATACATATTATGTATATACATACATACATGTGTGAACTTATGTATGTGTGTATACTATCTTTATCGACGCAGCCCTAGCTTTCGACAATTTTCTATTAATGTTTTTTGCCAAGTTGTTTTCATGAATTTGCTAAAAATATTTCGTCAAATTTTGCGGAGCTATCATTTATACCTTGAAAGGGTCTTCTGGCTTTTAAACATAACGAAGACAATAATTATATAATAATAAATAAAGAAACCCTTTCAGATTCTTGACGAAAAGCTTTGCGTTAATGTAATAATGATAGACTGCACTCATAATCATTTTGGCAAAGAAGTGGAACCTTCCTCGTCACTAACAAATTTTGCAACGACACAAATTGTAGCTCTTAGGGCACTGAGTCGAGGAATGAATTAGTGAAGAAAAATTATGCAAATGTAACAGCAGCAGTAGATTTTCAAAAGTTAAGGGACAGTTCAGGCTTTAAAAGTTAGGAAGCTAGTGACAACTTTGTACAATTTTAGAAAATGTGACAATGCCACGGACTAGACGATAGCTGACAATTTCTTCCAATGAAACTATCGCTTATGGGAGGCTGTCAAAGGAACCTCTCAGGGTCCTGAGACGTCGGCCATCATGATTATCGAAGCTGATAGAAGCTGAGCTCGAAGCTGAAGCCAGGAGGCTCTTATAAGATTCAAATGGCTGGTTCATTTTGCTTAATTTCGTTCCGGAGTCGCACGGAAAGGTAAGGCTGGAATAAGGGAATCACTGAGTAGGGAGCGATTGTTAAGTGCACGAATCCTATTAGCATATGGGATTCCTGAATTAGCATACTGAATGTTAGGTGGGGTTAGGGGTGGGGTTACAACGTGGGTGGGTGGTTTGGGGTTACGTGGGCGGGGGCGGGAGGTTGATGTGGAAGTCACCAACCCACCTGAGCTATGTCTGAAGAGTTAGGCGCTAACTTTTTTTTACTGATGGCGCTTTTCTTGAGAGAGAGAGAGAGAGAGAGAGAGAGAGAGAGAGAGAGAGAGAGAGAGAGAGAGAGAGAGTATATCTGATCAAGGGTTTCATTTTGTGAGGTAGATGATTACCTCGTCGAGGTAATCATTTTGTATGTATATATATACATACAAATCATTATGATTTGCATACATATACACACATACATATATACATACAGACAGATAGAAAGATAGACACTCTTATTCAATTATTATTCTCAACTCCTAACCACAACAGCTCACTGACCACCAAACTGAATTGGTGAAGAAAGCGCACGTCGATCATATCTTCTTCGTGTCTCTTGTATGCTAATATTATACCAAACACCGCCAAATCTCAGAGAGAGAGAGAGAGAGAGAGAGAGAGAGAGAGAGAGAGAGAGAGAGAGAGAGAGAGAGAGAGAGAGAGCAATTTACACTATCAGGAGAATAAAAGATAACTGAAGACAGTCATACGTCTTAACAGAGAACCAACAAATTTTCCCAGACAAACTTCTCTTTATGATTCTCGTGTCAAACTGTCACGGGAAACAGAAGAGACAGGGAAAAAAAAAACTTCAAACAAAACTTCCTTAATTAAATTCCGTGTGCTGAACTTTGATTACCTTGGTCCTCTGATTTATTGGTTCCAGATTCTGAAGGCTAATAATCAATGTTTGGGAAAGAATACCGAAGAACAAGTTTTTACGGCACCTGTTTGGGGATTCCTCAAAAAAGGTCACCTCTTGACGATTACTTTGGGACTTGAATGCTGCTTTCATATGTCCTCTTTCCCCGCTGAGGTCATATTCAGTTCAGGTCAGATTCGGTTAATTTGTCGTCAATACTGATGTTGCCAGAGGAAGGATCTTTGATGTTTAAATTGAAAGTGGGCACTTGTTTGGGGATTACTCAAGATTATTTGGGACTTGAAGGCTAATTTCATATGTCCTCTTTCCCCGCTGAGGTCATATTCAGTTCAGGCCAGATTCGGTTAATTTGTCGTCAATACTGATGTTGCCAGAGGAAGGATCTTTGATGTTTAAATTGAAAGTGGGCACTTGTTTGGGGATTACTCAAGATTATTTGGGACTTGAAGGCTGATTTCATATGTCCTCTTTCCCCACTGAGGTCATATTCAGTTCAGGTCAGATTCGGTTAATTTGTCGTCAATACTGATGTTGCCAGAGGAACGATGTTTGATGTTTAAATTGAAAGTGGGCACTTGTTAGGGATTACTCAAGATTACTTGGGACTTGAACGCTGTGATTTCATATGTCCTCTTTACCCCTGAGGTCATATTCAGTTCAGGTCAGATTCGGTTAATTTGTCGTTAATACTGGTGTTATCAGGGAAGGATGTTTGATGTTTAAATTGAAAGTGGGCACTTGTTTGGGGATTACTCATGAAAGGCCACCTCTTGACGATTACTTTGGGACTTGAATGCTGATTTCATATGTCCTCTTTCCCAAGTGAGGTCAAATTCAGTTACTTTGTGGTTAATACTGATGTTGCCAGGGAAGGATGTTTGATGTTTAATTGAAGTGGGCACTTGTTAGGGGATTGCTCAAGATTATTTGGGACTAAAATACTGATTTCGTATGACCCCAGTGAGGTCATCTTCAGTTCAGGTCAGATTCGGTTAACAGGTCGTTAATACTGATGTTATCAGGGAAGGATGTTTGATGTTTAAATTGAAAGTGGGCACTTGTTTGGGGATTAGTCCAGAAAGGTCACCTCTTGACCATTACTTTGGGACTTGAATGCTGATTTCATATGTCCTCTTTCCCCAGTGAGGTCATATTCAGTTCAGGTCAGATTCGGTTAACTGGTAGTTAATACTGATGTTGCCAGAGGAAAGATGTTTGATGTTTAAATTGAGAGTGGGCATTTGGATAAACACACCAACTGATAGCTTGGTGGAGCTGAATGTACAAATTGAATAAGTTTGTTTATTTTTTTTTTATTTCAGACTTGATCACTTAAATAAACTCTACCTAAGAAAATAAGCGATATCATAATTCGTACGCTACATTTTTTGGAATAAATATTTATTAATTATTAGAGATATTAGGTAAATATTTGTTAAATGTTAAAGTTATCAATTAAATATTCATTGAATACTAAAGATATTAATTAAACATTTATGAAGTCTTGAAAATATGAAACAAATACTGATTAAATATTAAAAATATTAAATGGATATTTATTAAGTATCAAAGATATCAGATTAGTATTGATCAAATATTAAAAAAGATAAAAAAAATATTCATTTAATAAAGATATAAAATAGATATTGATTAAATATGAAAATTAAATAAATATTGAATAATGTTAAAAATAATGAATAAATAATATATAAATATTAAAGCTACTGAATAAACATTGATTAAACATTAAAGATATCGAATAAATATTTAGTAAATAATAAATATATGAAATAATTATTTACTATTAAATATATCAATTACGGGTTTATAAAATATTAAAGATATTAAATAAACAATTATTAAATGTTCAAAAGTATTAAACGAATATTGATTAAATATCAAAGATATTAGACAAATATTTATTAAATATTAAAGATAATATTAAACAAGCAACGAATAAATATTAAATATATAAAATAAATATTTATTAAATATTGAGGACAATAAATAAGCATTCATTAAATACTAAAGATATCAAACAAACTTTAATTAAATATCAGAGATATTATGTAAATATTTATTAAATATCAAAGATTTGACGTAAAAGAGTCAGACCCCGAAGAGAGATCCAGTCATAGAGTCAGTAACTTTCATGACGTTTTCCAACCAGGGTAGGCGAAGGCTCAGACTCCTGGTTAACCCCATTAGAGGCGAGAAAAGGAGCAGATCTTGTGCCATTCACAACAACAGACATAAAGCAATTAGAAGTAAAAAAAAAAAAAAAAAAACTTCAAAGACGTTTATAAAGGATGGGAGCGAAGTTCTCAGAAGGAAGTTTGCCTAACGAGGACTTATGTAAGATTCCATGAAAGTTGTTTTTCGGGAACTCTAATTGCATTTTCCAAGGTCAGACGTCCTATCCTTGCTATAGTTTCAGAAAACACAGTATCCTCGCTCTTTCCCAATTGGAACTGGAATATAAGATTTAGGTTACAGGCCAAGTGCTGGGAACCATGATGTCATTCAACAATGAATTAATGTTGAAACATTTGTTAGGAGAGGGTGGAAAGTGAGATGGAAGAAAGAGAATATGAGCGGAGGTACAGTAAAAAGAATGAAAAAGGTTGCAGCTAGAGCCAAAGGGACGCTGCAAATAACCTCGAGTATTGCCTACAGTGCGCATTGTGAGGTGCACTGATTGCACTACCCCTATACGAGAGTTGATTTTTCCTAATCTCCTTTTTGTTATTCCCAAAAGATTCTCTTTAATGATGTGATTTTTAATTTTTGACAAATGTTTGTTGTGTTTTACAGCTGGGACGAAACTACAATTGTTGGAGAATTGGTCTGTTTACAATATATATACTGGAATATTTTTTTGTATTATCTGAATTATATACTCATAATTTAATACAGATAGCAATTATATCATTTAATACTTAAACACAGTAACACATCATAATATTCACACTTTCTGACATGAGTGTGTTTAACCATTCTTAATTAAGTTGATGTTGCTATCATAACAGGTAAATTTAATTGCTGAAATATCCTTTCGAATGAGACATCAATTAATATCTCATTCGAAAGGATATAAACGATACACATTTAAAATAATCAGCGTACACCTTTATGATTAGGAAAATTACGAAAGTATATCTCACATAAATATCTTTCTGAGTTGTGGAAATATTCGGTAAAATATTCGGTACTTAAAAAGACCTCATATATTGCATTGCAAAACATGGAAATAAGGCTTCTAGCATTTGATTCCTACTGACCGACTACAAATTGATATTCACTGTTATCGCCACGTAAGGCTTTTTAGCCGGGCAGATGTTCCATTAAACAGAATCAAATTTTGCAACTATAAACTCATCAAAACAATTATTCACTCATCCTGCTTTGATGTCACCATACTGAGAATGATTACAAACTGTTACTATTCGCTGAGCTTCAATAGATAATGAATGAAAGGGACAGGGCAATAATATAAGTACCCTAATACCCATTTCATTCATAAATCTATCAACCACGCTGTGGCGTGGATAAAACCAAGGTCTAGAGAGTATACTCTCTAGACCTTGAATAAAACTACCGACCAAGCTGAGGCGTGGATAAATCTATCGACCAAGCTGGGGCGTGGATAAATCTATCGACCAAGCTGGGGCGTGGATAAATCTATCAACCAAGCTGGGGCGTGGATAAGTAACTTGATGAATGAAATGTATTTATTTATTTTTTTTAAGAACTGATATCTTCTTCCTGTTTCCTATTACCTTCCGCTACTTCTTTCAACTGAACACTGTCTTCTTTGTAAGTTTGATTTTCAAGTCAATGCTCTTGGGGGCTTCTTCCATATGAAAAGGGTTCATCTTTTGAATAATAATAATAATAATAATAATAATAATAATAATAATAATAATAATAATAATAATAATAACAACAACAAGCTTTCTGTAAAAGTGGCGACTAATTTCTTGTCTTACTCATGACAATTGATAATATTGCTTTTCTAATGCTGGTAATAATAAAGCAGTATCTTTGCCTAAATGATATGATTGGGAATGTACCATACCAGCTTAAATGATTATTCATTCATTGCATGGTTGTAGCTCATATTATATTAACCAATACATTAGTGGAAACATGAAAAATCTATCGTCCGTTCACAAGACATGAAATATATAAAGAAAGAGACGGCTAAAAATAAAGGTTATTTGTATGCATATAGCTCTTTGTTAGCCCAAAGTGGACCTCATTTATCTCGTTCGGTGCTTTACTCAACATAATGTTAGAAAGGAGAAGCTATAAATTTTCTCCTTTTCCTTTACATAATTCATTCCCCGCATTTATGGCGGCCGTCTATTCCACAAAGAGCATTAGACACACGAAGATGTATGAGTCTTTGTTCTCGGTGTTTTGGGGAGAGAGAGAGAGAGAGAGAGAGAGGGAAAGTATTGCTTCTCTACTCAAGGTATTGTTTCTCTTCATAAAGTGATTGTAACCTCACTTATGGACGAACAATTTCTTTATTCTGTTTTGAATCTTATTCAATATATTTATTCGATTTTAGAAGAAAACAAAAGCATTTTTTCTTTGGAAAATCCATTATTTTCTAAATAACAGACGCTAGATCCCTATTATTTTCTAATAGGGATCTAGGATCACTTCTTTTATTCTCGCAAAGGAAACTAGCAACTAGTCCTTCGTTAATAACACTTAACAATTTCTGCAAATAAACATTAATTCTGCTTTCTCTTCATGATCGATATATAACTGAAAGATGAAAGTAATCAGCTGATTGACTCGCTGGGGAATATGAGCAAAAGCCATGACAATTTGTATATTAGCAATTAAATTTTATCAATCAAATTATATGCAACCTACAGTTGCCTTCATTAGTCACCTGAATTAGCGTTCTTACTAATATTAATTAAAGTTTATTAGGGTTTCTAAAGGTTAACGTAACACGACTCCATGAAACTATACATTTTTTATGAA
This sequence comes from Macrobrachium rosenbergii, assembly GCF_040412425.1. Classification (NCBI taxonomy): domain Eukaryota; kingdom Metazoa; phylum Arthropoda; class Malacostraca; order Decapoda; family Palaemonidae; genus Macrobrachium; species Macrobrachium rosenbergii. The sequence continues at coordinate 16,485,749 of NC_089776.1, forward strand.
TAATGTCTGTAGGATTTCCAAGTCTTCTCATAATATGTAGACGATTCACGTGACCAATTTTGACAACTGAAATAAAAACGTCAAAATATTTATTCAAATATTTATATAAATACAAATATTTATACAAATATTGCTTCACTAATGCTCTGTTGACTCCTATTCCCAAAACATGTTTTCGTCATATCCTTGTCATATTTCTTACTAATGGCGCATAATATTTCTAGTCTTAACGTTCATGCTTATATTTTATATATTTTATCTTACGCATAGCAAAAATTATTCAGGCTGTATTGTTAATGCCAAATGCCCTTATTTTAGATGTAGAGAAAGAAAGAGGGAGTATTATTCATTTTAAAGATATGAGAGAGAGAGAGAGAGAGAGAGAGAGAGAGAGAGAGAGAGAGAGAGAGAGAGAGAGAGAGAGAGAGAGAGAGAGTATTAATGATGTATGTGATTATTCATTCTTATTCTTAAGGCAAAGAGAGAGAGAGAGAGAGAGAGAGAGAGAGAGAGAGAGAGAGAGAGAGAGAGAGAGAGAGAGAACGTATATTCGTGATTATTCACAAAATATACATCACTATGAATTCAAACACGAATAAAAAAACAAAAGACATTAAGACCTAATTTTCCCTATTCATAATGATGCATATTTAGGATTATTCACAAATATGCATCATCATTTATTCACAAAATGAAATAAAATCAAACAGAAAAAAACAGAACAGAAAATCAGAAAAAAGTCTCAAGTTCCCTAGTTACATCTCATGGATTATTTCACGAAACTGGGAAAACTTTGCCAATGAAATCCGCTGATTAAGCAAATGAAGTCATACGGTTCCCTGTTTGCTGCAAGAAAAAAAAAATAATAACAGTAAAGAGTTCTGAATCTTTCTCCCTCTCGAGAAAGTTAAGGAATTAGCCAGGAAGTTTATCTGTTTTTGTAAGAATTGTGAAGGATATAATTTTTTGTGTTTAACATATTCGTGTGGGGAATGTGATCGTAAGTTACTGAATATATAATTATTTTATGTTGAAGGAGAAAGGTTGGCTTACCAAATTGGGAGCAATTCGACTCCCCTTCAAAAGAATGAAACTGCGTGACTAAAATCAGCAAAGGAACACACACACACACAACGATTTTTATATATGTATCCTCTCTCTCTCTCTCTCTCTCTCTCTCTCTCTCTGCAATAATAATACTAATCTTCGTTTCGTTTCAGGGTCATACATTAACGAAATTGAGGCGTTGAAAAATGTGACACTTTCCCCTTAACACTGACCTATCGAAATTTGGCGCGCTCTCTCTCTCTCTCTCTCTCTCTCTCTCT
>NC_089776.1:16489576-16519576 GCF_040412425.1 Macrobrachium rosenbergii
TCATATCTCACTTGCATATTCTGCACATGAATTCCCTATGAAAGATAACGACCCCAAGACATGCACGAGAGGCTTTTATCCCAAGAAACTTCCTTTTTCTTATTTGGAAAAGGAAAGAAGATGTATCTTTTCAACCAAAAGCGAATAATTCAGATTTTTTTTTTAAATCTTTTTTGCCGCTTAGGGCACAATGGATATTGGCATCTTTAATGATATCTCACGATTTCAGGATATCAGTAAAGTCGGTTCTGCCTGATTGGTATGCTGTAAACCCTTGGGCCTTAATGTTACGGAAGCTTAGAATATTATTAGTTATATATATATATATATATATATATATATATATATATATATATATATATATATATATATATATATATAATTTAATATATATATAAAACACGTATAAGTTTAACCTGAAAATAAATTATGGACAATTACTTCATTGTTCAATTGATAACGTCACCAAATTGTGCGTGTTCAATAAAGTCTCTCTCTCTCTCCCTCTCCTTCCTTTCCTCTTTTCCATTATATATATATATATATATATATATATATATATATATATATATATATATATATATATATATATATATATATATATATATATATATATATATATATATATATATATATATATATATATATATATATATATATATATATATATATATATATATATATATATATATATATATATATATATATATATATATATATATATATATATAAGAGAGAGAGAGAGAGAGAGAGAGAGAGAGAGAGAGAGAGAGAGAGAGAGAGAGAGAGAGAGACTTTAATGAAACCGCGCAATTTGGTGATGTTATCAAATGAACAAGGAACTAATTGTCCACAATTTATTTTCAGGTTAAACTTTTTCATGTTATATATTATCAGGCAAGCTAAGTAAACATTTTATAAAAATTTCATAAATGTAAGTCACTTACGTTTAATTATTACCAAAAACAAAGTAAAAACAGTCTAACAACATACTAATAACCACAAGAGAATAAAATTTAAAATGAATTCTTTATTCGAGTAACTAATTCTTCTTGCTTTAGAATTTGCTGTCGAGGTCAAATACCAGTGAAAGGGTTTAATTAACCGTAGTTTTCAGTAAATCTTAGTAGCTGTATTTCTGTGGCCTTACAGATCCGCGTTTCTGTAAAATTATAGTCGTTTTACTTTCTTACTGTCATGTTAGATTCGTTCCTTTTCTGAAACCAGATGCCACTGATATTGATTTTCCATACAAAGATACCACGATAGGCTTCGAACAACTTCTATCTTACTTATCTCAATTATAGGTAAATGATGCTAGCGTCAGCAGAGGACTATAATATGCTGTAAAAGGAAATATAAGAGGATGATACGTTATCAGTTATGGAAGCGCTACGTACTCTTGTAAAGGTATTGACGTGACAGTTATACACACGAATTGAAGTGCCGGTGAATCTCTGAAAGACGGAAATAATGATTTACACGTGCCTATCATGCTGGCTGTAAATGATCAGGAATCTCATGTCTTTGTGTAGCATAAAAATTAACGTTATATGTTAGTATGTACGAACATTACGAGGATCAATGTTTTTCTTTCTGTTTTTGAAATATTTTCATGAGCTTTTGACCAATCATATTTTCTTTTATTTTCTAAAAATAGAAATGTTACCCTGAATGGGGTAAATGTTTCGTTTAGTGCTTTTAAGATTCCTATTTATTTTGATATTTTTTATTTAGTTTCATTTCTCGTAACAGCAGATTTTTACTGTCAGCTTACCTTTTTTGTTTCACGGAGTGACACTGTGATATATAGATATATATATATATATATATATATATATATATATATATATATATATATATATATATATATATATATATATATATACTTTTTATTTAAATTTAATAAGATGTGCGTTCTAAATCATACAGTATTTGTGCCTTAATTTTCTATTTTCTTTGCCTTTATATTTATGCATGCTTTGCTGCTCCTTAAAATCGTAATGAGCATTCATTATGGCCATAAACACAAATGTTACTTTTTCCAGAGTCCTTTATACGAGTTAATGTTTTTTATTCTGGTCAAGTTACGCTTATTTTAATACTAGAAATACTTATTTCCAAGGCAGCATTACTTTATGGCCTATCTACCTCTGCAGTACATTAAGAGGAGATTAAACCTAGGAGGTTTTCAATTTGTTTTCCATATGCTATGCTTCATCTCCATTCATAATTTTGCTGACTCACTTTAGTCCACCTTACTACCTCGTAACTCACTGATCTATTCTCCCAAATATCACCTTTATCGAAGCTCTGGCAATTTACTACATAATTCATAATCTTACCGCCAGAAGGTGCTATGATATGTCACGGCAGCTTTAGTCTTAAGTGGATGACAGTAGCCTCTAGGGGAAGGGGGAGGGCGGGAGACATCCACGCGTTTGTCTTCCTCCATCGATGGCAGTTGTACAAATATTGGATTTCGAAATTGTGCACCAGGAGGGATTTTAATCATTCGCCGAAGGAACCGAGAATTTCCAGGTGAATTCCTACAATTCACGAGGCAGGAGAAGAAGAAGAAGAAGAAGCTTCAGTAGAGAAGTGATCGGTTATCATTTGCACTCACTGGGGTGGGATATTCTCTTTGCATTAATCTAATAATATTGCTGATGATTTATTATATCATTTGGTCAATTTTTCATTTTTTCAGTGGTAAAATATTCAGTTATTTCTATCTTAGCTATGAAGCCTGTTGGATGGAGTTTAAAAATATTTCTGAAAATTTTATTTAGCTTCTGGGCATGTCTTAATGTTGTCAGTGCTAACATTCAGCATTTCTTACTCAGCTAGCAGAGCTTGTTTAATGAAGTTTAAGAATATTGCTGACAATTCTTCATAGCTTTTGGGCAATTCCTCATTTTGTCAATGGAAAAATTCAGTAATTTCTTACTCACTTAGTACCACTTGTTTCATAAACTACCGACATCTTTTCTTCATTTGGAGAACCTCCTCTTTTATTTTAATTATTCCTAACTAACAATCCAGCTAAATCAAAGGACAGGAAACAAGGCTGAGATGCAAACAGTGAGTTGCTGGGGCCAAAGTTCTGCTGGAAAGCATAAACCCAAAGTAGACGAGAGCTTCTGTATAAACTCTCTATGAATTGGCACTTGTTGGCAAATTACAAACATGTGGTTGTTTGTACTGGGCTGGTTGGTATTGCACATTTTAGATTTTGTTTACTCCTTTCAACCTTCCAGACATTACTGACACAGCACATACTTTCGGCGATGCCTCCAGTGTCCTCAAAAACAAAGAGGGACCCTTCAGCACCGTGCTAATGTGAGTGAGGGTGTGTAAAACACGTCATACACACGTCGATAACTTGTTCCACACAGATCACAAACATGTTGAATACAAGTCAACGACTTACTGGCAGTCCTGATCAGTGCTTCATACGGCTATCCAGCTTTTGCTCAAGACTCATCGTCCAGTCATGGTCGTCGACATGTTTCCAACCTGTTTGTGATATGTATGTGATAAGTTGCCAACATGTTTAAGACATGTTTATACTGTAACATGGCACACCCTTAGAGAACGCGTGGGATGAGCACTTTCCTCGAAGACAGTAACAGCATCATTCATTATCTACAGTAAAACAAGTCATAAACACAAGTAGACAACTTCCTTCATACATATCATAAACGGGTTAAAAACAAGTTCACGACCGTAAGTGGAGAACGAACCTACAGCCAATACTGGATAACCGTATCTTATAAGCCCTGGTTAGAATTACCGATAAGTTATTAACTTCAACCTGACCTGCCCGTGTTACCTGTGTGATAAGTTACAGAAGTATTTATAGCAAGTTTTACTGTGGTGTAGGAGCACTTTACTGATCACAAAACCCATCTCCTTGCATTAAAAAAACACGGATATCACATCACAGTCTGTCAGACTTCGACATATTCCCTAAGAGAACAAATAAACGACTGGAAACGATACGAAATATAAAAGATAATTGATATTGCATTCCCAGGAGACCAAGTAACTATTACCTAACTATTATCTACAGAGAATTCAGCGGCTGATGTTTTCCTCAGTTACTATTATCATTTCTGTTGATAGTATTTTATTATTACTATTACTCTGCTGCTAGTGCTATTACTACAGTATTATAATCATCAATAGGAGAAAGACCCATTATTTGAAATTTGTATTTATTTTTTTCGTTATATAAAAATTTTTTCACAGATGTACAATTTGCAAAATGCTGCTCTGTACTATGTAAATTGTTCATCTGCAAAAATGCTTACGCAACAAGAAGAAACTACCATTTCACTTAAAAGGATTTTTCTCCTGTTATTTGCTTTTAGGGAACTCCAAGTTGAAACTATACTATCAAAAGCTCTTTCGATTTTCTTCATATCGGAACTTTACAAGAAAAGTATGTGGAAATACTACAGTACTATGTTTAATTAATGTAGCTCAAAAATTGATTTTCTTTAAAGGATCAGAAACAACATACACACACATATATACATGTGTGTGTGCTTGTGACACAAGATGTATGTCATGATACTTTAAGCGAACACCACAGGACAAAAATAAGCGGAAATTCAGCACCAAATATTAAATATTTCATTGGTATATTTCAGAGTTTACCCGTCCTAGGAACTGAAGTGAAATAAGGCGCATATATAATTCGTACAACGACACAGTTAAATTGAGTATCATCGAATCTTATCTAAATCAAACAAAAAAATGTTAAGTAGGCCTATACCTTAGTTTAACCATACCACTGAGCTGATTAACAGCTCTCCCAGGGCTGGCCCGAAGGATCAGATTTATTTTACGTGGCTAAGAACTAACTGGTTACCTAGCAACGGGACCTACAGCTTATTGTGGAATCCGAACCACAGTATAGCGGGAAATGAACTTCTATCACCAGAAACAGATTCCTCGTATTCTTCACTGGCCGACCGGAGATTCGAACTCGCGGCCAGCAGAGTGCTTGCAGAGAACGAAACCAGGTATTAAGTCCTGGACTTTTAAATTTTGACACTTTTATAACCATAAAAGTTATTTATGAACATATAGCATAGAAAATATTCTCTAGCTTATGATAGTATTACTTCTTGCTTTCAAATGAACAAATATTCTTTGGAAGTTTTATAACAATAAAAGTTGTTTATGAACATAAGCACAGAAAATATTCTTTAGCTTATGAGAGTACTACTTCTTGCTTTCAAATGAACACCATATTCTTTGGAAGTTTGAATTTCAATTCAGTGGCCCTTGTTGGCTTGTTCCATATGAAATGAGCCCATCTTCTGAATAATAATAATAATAATAATAATAATAATAATAATAATAATAATAATAATAATAATAATAATAATAATAATAATAATAATAATAGTATTTTTTGTATGTGTTTGTACGTTCACCACTTCCATACTTCTGACAGGTAGGCATCGTGTTTCTCCTCATGACCGGATTATCCCTGATTATCCCGGAAAATCCCGGCTTATTTCCTTTCCTTAATTCCCATTGACATTTTGCCATCTGGTGCTTCTCTTTCCTTTTGTTTGCTTTTGTAAACGAGAATTAACGCGAAACTGCTAGGTGCTTCGTGAAAGTTTTCCTATGACATAAATTTGTGTATAATAATAATAATAATAATAATAATAATAATAATAATAATAATAATAATAATAATAATAATAATAATAATAATAATAATAGGTGGGGCAACAGTCCGTCTACTACAAGAGGAAAATGGGAGCAAACGTGAATTATTTTTCTTTATTCCTTAGAAGCTTACCGGAAGCGAAAAAGTATAGACTGATTCAGAGGCTAAACAAAAAGACAGTCTCTGCAAATAATGCCACTGACTTCAATAGAAATTGTATTAGTAAGAAAATATGTCCAAATAGAAGATTATTATTATTATTATTATTATTATTATTATTATTATTATTATTATTATTATTATTATTATTATTATTATTAACAATAATAACAACACAAAAACAACAACAACAACAATAATAATAATAATAATAATAATAATAATAATAATAATAATAATAATAATAATAATAATAATAATAATAATAAGGATTATGATTTCTTTTAGGTAAAACCATCATATTAGCCCCCTGATTTAAGACTATAATATTAGGTTCTTTGACTGATAATTGGTAATATTGACTTAATTCCTGTTCGTATATGAATACTTAAAAGATTATTATTTGTAAAAATAGCCTAATCACCTAGATGAATGTGCTTTTGTATTTTTTCAACACTGAAAGTAGTCAGCTTTTCCAAAGTCTGGGTAAGAAAATTTAATATATAAATGATTTAATCGTCTTTGGTACATTTCCATAAGCACGATCGGAAATACCACGATAAAATGATTTGTTCCTTGTTTTCTTTTAAAAATTATAATTGAAAACTATGATAGCCATGTAAATATACAGCAGTCTTACGCAAAGAACACTTGCCTGAATATAGCCAGTGAATTTTGAATGTAATTAAGTGCTGCTTATCTGTTTATCTGTTTGTGCAATTCAGCTCTACCGTCAGATAAACATTCCTGCTAACATCATAAGTTAAAGTGTTTGTGAGTGAAACTACAACAGAAATTACGTAGTAAGCAGAAAATTCAATAATACTTATGTAATAAAGAAAGCAAGTCTACACTACTGGCCTGAAAAATCCGCTCTTTAGTTTTCTGTAAAAGAAAACTATTGATATGGCTTTGTATGTTCGTCCCTACTTTTTCTGTCCGCCCTCAGACCTTAAAACTACTCGGGCTGGTGGGCCGCAAATTGATATGTTAATCATCCACCCTCCAATCATCAAATATACCAAATTGCAATCCTCTAGCCTCAATAGTTATTATTTCATTTAAGGTTAAAGTTAGCCATAATCGTACTTCTGGCACCGCTATAGGTACCAACACAGACCACCACCGGACAGGTGGCTGAGTTTCATGGGTCGCAGCTAAGAGTTTCATGGGCCGTGGCAGAAAATTTCGTACAGCATTATACGCTCTACAGAAAACTGGACTGCGCCGAAGAAACTTCGGCGCAATTTTTACTTGTTATAATTGATTCTATTAATAGATTACATTGCACGTTTTACTGACTGGATGACAGTCATGTGCACTTTACAAATTGAGGTAATCTGTAAGGAGGCCCTAAAAAACATTTATTTTGGTGCATTTAAAGAGTCAGTACTACCATTTAGTCACAGATATTTAGTTGTTTAAGGGTTGGTATTACGTTGACTGTTTATGGCAATGGTTATTTCCGATTGTACCTCTGGAAAAGGCAATTATATATATATATATATATATAAATATATATATATATATATATATATATATATATATATATATATATATATATATATATATATATATATATATATATATATATATATATATATATATATATATATATATATATATATATATATATATATATATATATATATATATAATATATATATATAATATATATAATATATATATATAAATAAATAGATAGATAGATAGATAGATAGATAGATAGATAGATAGATAGATAGATAGACAGATAGACAGATACCTATTTGAAGTAATTGGCATTGTTCGCAGATACTATCTTCTCATCAAGACCTTGAATCAGTTTATACTTCTCTTTCTCTTCTGCAAGCTTCTCAGGAATGAGGAAAAATGATCCGAGACTATTTTCAATTACTTTTTCTGTTATATATATATATATATATATATATATATATATATATATATATATATATATATATATATATATATATATATATGTATATAGGCTATATGTGTGTGTGTGTGTGGCTACCTATGTAAATTGTACAGCACATTTGACATTTTGAATTTTTCCCCGCAAAAATAGCGGAATGCACGATTCAAAGGGATAATTGCAGGATTCAGAAGGATGATTGCTCGAATTAACTTCTTGTTTTACATTACAAATTCACGTACAATTCTTTTCCATTACAGGTCATATCAAATGTAGCCTACCCCTTTTGCAATGAGTACATATTTTATTTTTTTCTACAGCGGCGAAATTAAATTAATTGTTGATGACATATAATTAAACGAAGAACAAACAAACCTTTGATGGATACAATTAGCTGAAAATGTTATCTACATTTACACTTTTTTTTTTTTTAGATTTTAAGGGGATCAGGGTTACCAGCGACCTTGAATTATAAACAAAAGCTTTCAAGATATTTACGGGACGGAAAATAATGGTTCGCTAAAATATTTCTGTAAATAAAAATCAAAATATAAAAATGATTTATGTGAATGGCTTATCAAATACGTAGGATTTAGGACTCCCACAAAATATAAACGAATTTAAATTTCGTATTTCATATTGAAGGAAATGTTGGTTTATGAGTTGGTAAAATTTTTGTTGAAACTATTGTGGATAGACTAACTACAGAGAACTGTGTTTATATAAGTAGGAATTTTATTTAATGAAATGTTACATAAAATATTGTTCTATATATAGGCCTATATATGGACATATGTATTTATATAAATATATATATAAATATATTTATATACACACACATACATATACATAAAAATATATACACAAACACATATATATACATATAAATGGAGAGAGAGAGAGAGAGAGAGAGAGAGAGAGAGAGAGAGAGAGAGAGAGAGAGAGAGAGAGAGATGTCGTTTATTGTTGAACGTAACCTTAATTACCCATTGAAAATATATTTATAATCTATATTTTAAACACGACCTAATTGACTTCATAATTTTATTTTTAATGTCGAATAATTACTTTCGAAAAACTGCATTATTATCATTGTAATTAATATAACATAACTGCTTCTCGACATTACAATTACGTAATTTACGGAAATCGTTATTTTTATTCGTGCTTATGTTATCTTCTGAACTGCAATTTCAACATGAACCAATCTCTTTCATTAATGTGTAAATTACATTAGAATATTAAAATGTTTATAATTGTAGCTACAATACAGTAATTCCTTTTTCCTGTCTGCCTCTTACTTTTCAAGAGTGTGTGTATATATATATATTATATATATAATATATATATATATATATATATATATATATATATATATATATATATATATATATATATATATATATATATATATATATATATATATATACACTACATGTATTCATTCATGAAAAGCAATATTGTTCAATGATCCATAAACACATGTAAAGTCTTAATATCATCTTTCTATACGCTATATATATATATATATATATATATATATATATATATATATATATATATATATATATATATATATATATATATATATATAGCTGAATCACGAAAATATGGAACGTGATGATTATGTAAATAAAGATAAAATCCACAAAGGAAACGGAAACACTGGAGTGCTGCGAGGCCTTTCGACACTAGTCCTTTACTTAGCAGACTGAAGAAATATAAAAGTATGTTTACAAAGAAAGCACATATAAATGACAGATGGGGATTACAAAGGAAACATATGTACCTGGAATCCAACACAATTGAAGAATTAGTAGAACTGCCAAAACAGGACTAAATATTTAAGAGGTTTTTACAAAGGATTAGGATCAACCGTTCAGGAGCAGGGACAGGGCAATTAAAAGATTATACAGGTTCGTGACTGACCACCTAAAAATTTTTTAGTACTACACACACTTTCTTTTTGTAAACAATAATAACTTTTGCAAGATGAACATTTTTACAAATAAAAAAATTATATCTTTTTTATCTTAGGTCATTCCCTGAACATTTTTCTAATAAAGGGTCCAAATAATACATGCCAGGGCTAAGATTAAAATTACAACTGGAAGTAAGCTGTATAATAAGGATCTAATAGATTTCTTGAAGAGAAATCTTTCGATCTGGCAATCACTGAACTTTCAGTCCAATTTATCCTGTGAGAGTTTTCACTTAAATGAATGAATATAGCATTGGATACTTGTCCAGTTTTGACTGAATACTTATGTTGCTTAATACGTACATCTAAATCTTTGCTAGATTGGCCAATATAAAAAGAGGGGCAATCTAAACATGGAATTTTATATATTATGTTGTTGTTTTCTTTATGGCTATTTTTTATTAACATTCTTTTGAGAGTGTTATTATAAGAAAAACGAGGTTTACATTAAAGGTTTTAACAATTATTTTACGTTTTCAAACCACTAAAATAAGGCAAGCTAAGAATGTTCTTAGGGCTTCTTTTCTTCATGTTACTTTCATCATAAAATCTTTTGTGTGCTTTATTATAACAAATATCTAGTATATGAAGGATAACATAAATCTGTCTAAAACTTTTTGTGGGCTTTGTTATAACAAATATCTAGTATATGTGAAGGATAACATAAATCTGTCCCTATTTTTATCCAAACACTGGGACTGACACGGCAAGGCTCGTAAAAACATAGAGAAAAAATTGATATTTTGATGTTGAGGTGATGGCCTGAATAAAAATGGACGTAAGTTGTTGGCTGGTTTCCTATAAATACTGAATTTACATTAAAAATGGTTCTATGTAATAAAACATCTACAAAGGGAGGCAATTGTCTTTTCTAATTTAACGTAAACTTAATGGATGGTAAATTGGTTATTCAAATTTACTGAGTAAATCATTTACATCAATACCAGCAGGCAAACAGCTAAAATATCGTCAACATACCCATACCACTTTAAAGGAGTATAAATGATATTAGGTATATACCGTTTTTCAAAGAATTCCATGTACAAGTTTGAGAGGAGTGGGGATAAAGGGTTGCCCATTACCATACCAAATATTTGTTGGTAAAATGCACCACTGAATATAAACTTACAATCACAAATGCACAACCTAGTGAGAGAAATGATATGACTTACAGGTAGAGGTAGTTCGTGATGGATTAATTCATTACTCAGATACTCTAAAATGGAATCTATAGGGACTTTAGTAAAAAGGGAACAAACATCAAAACTAACGAATCTATCAGTGGGGCAAAAGCATTTTGTTTAATGAATAACTACAAATCTAGACTATTATATACGTGAGAATCTGAGGTAGTTCCAAGTAACGGAGACAAGAGTTTGCAATATTTGAAAGTTTATATGATATTGAGCCAACAGTACTGATAATAGGCCGCATAGATTGTTTTCTTTGTGTGTTTTTACTAATCCGTACAAGTAAGGTAACGAGGGAAATTTTACCGACAACTGACCTTTTATAGCCGATTCACTTAAGGTAGATTCTTGGGCCTATGAGACGTTTGTTTGGCGGCCTCTGGTTGGCTGGTACTGGGAGGCATGCAGCCCTCACTGCTTCATTTAATGTCTGTAGTCTGTAGAAACTTCTGAAATATGTTTATATTTCTCTTCATTTATCTCACGTTTTACATAAAGATAGGAAAGGCCTCAGCATCTCCAGTGTTTCCGTTTCCTTTCGTGATTTTATCTTTATATATATATATATATATATATATATATATATATATATATATATATATATATATATATATATATATATATATATATATATATATATATATATATATATATATATATACTGTAGTATCGTAGCCACTTGAGTTTTTATATGTTCTGGCTCCTGTAACGTGAACATTTGTTTATTAATTACTGTTCAGTTTTTCATGAGTTCATTTGAGCCTCGAATTCTTGTTATTTGTTAATTGGTACCCCGCCCATGAAATGTTCTTTATTTTCATAAAGGAGTTTCGTTGTTTGGTCTTTCGCCACCTGCCCAGTTGGACTGTTTAAGAGGCGACTTCCATATTTCCGTCTGGAACGACGGGAGATAGCGTTCGGCTCTCCTCCGGGGAAGTTCCCGACTTTATTCGCGGCTTGTTCTTCCTCATCGTGGCGGTCACCTTCTTGCACCATTCCTCGCTATAGCCTATATGGAGTGACTATATCTTCAACCCCGTAGGCGGGTAGTGCCGTCAGTGCACCTCACATGGTGCACTGTAGGCATTACTAGAGGTTCTTTGCAGCGTCCCTTCGGCCCCCTAGCTGCAACTTGTTTCATCCCTTTTACTGTACCTCCGTTCATATTTTTTCTTCCAGCTGACTTTCCACCTTCTCTAACAAATGTTTCAAAGAACAACTGCAAGGTTTTCCTCCTGTTACACCTTTCAAACCTTCTTGGTGTCAAACCTTCCTTCCTAATATCTGCAAGTGGTTGTTTGCCACGATGCATCATTGTCACTGATGCTCAAGCAATTGACCCCCTCGTGCTTTTATAGTAAATTATCTCATCAGGACAATACAGTTCGTAATCTGAGAAAGAGTAGAGAGTGAGTATATATATATATATATATATATATATATATATATATATATATATATATATATATATATATATATATATATATATAGGTACACATACATACATACATACATATATATATATATATATGTACACACACACACACACACACACACATATATATATATATATATATATATATATATATATATATATATATATATATATATATTTATATACATACATATATATAGGCATATATATATATATATATATATATATATATATATATATATATATATATATAGCCAACAGTCAAGCGGCAAATTCACAATCAGGGAGATCCAAGACAAGAATTAAAAGTTCTTTATTTAGAAACGTTTCAGCAATCCTTGCACATCAATGCTCTGCAAATAAATTATAAAGAGCAGTTAAAACTAGTTACAAAATAACAATTATTATACTGACAGTAAAAATTTTATAAAGTCAACATAAAAGTTATAGGGATTTATGAAAAATAAAGGTCAAATAAAATAAATAAATAAATATATTAAAATTCATCAAGTTTGTGAAGGAAATTTAACTACCTTACAGTACAACGTTTCTTCTGGCCATTCTTCCCTCTTGCGTTGTACTGTAAGGTAGTTAAATTTCCTTCACAAACTTGATGAATTTTAATATATTTATTTATTTATTTATTTTATTTTATTTTATTTTTTCATAAAAAAAAAAAATTTCTGCTTTTATGTTGACTTTATAAAATTTTTTACTGTCGGTATAATAATTGTTATTTTAACTAGTTTTAACTGCTCTTTATAATTTATTGCAGACTGATGATGTGCAAAGGATTGCACGAAACGTTTCTAAATAAAGAACTATATATATATATATATATATATATATATATATATATATATATATGGTCATGAAGCTACAAATATCGCTTAATATCAAATCCACGCTACCTCGGGAATATCCCCGATGGGGAATTATCACCGAAGGGGAATTTATAAGTGATAAATGGACGGGCACTGCCGAGTCTCGATCCCACGACACAGACGCGCATCCAGCGAATCCAGTCGACGCTAACCACTGAGCTATGACGGGCACTGCCGAGTCTCGTCCATTGATCACTTATAAATTCTCCTTCGGTGATAATTCCCCATCAGGGATATTCCCGAGGTAGCGTGGGATTTGACATTGCCGGGATATTTGTAGCTTCATGATCGTATATAAATCACGGTGATAAAAAGTCATATATATATATATATATATATATATATATATATATATATATATATATATATATATATATATATATATATATATATATATATATATATATATATATATAGCCTCACATTGACATTTAAGGGAGAAATCAAAAGAACGCCTTGAGACTAAATATACCACAACACGTTTCGTAGAGTCCTTAACTGAGTTAGTAACGTGGCCCAAGAATACTAGAAAATAAAATAAATTGAGAATCAACAAACTACGAGCAGCCCCGCGAATAATTATTATGATTTTACCCAATACATTAATTTTCCCGATGGGAAAGGTGATGTCACTAGGTGAAGCACTTTTCTGACTCTCACTCGCTTAGTTTTCTGTAGAAGAAAACTATTTTGCTGACTTTGTCTGTCCGTCCGCACTTCATTCTTTCCGCACTTTTTCTGTCCGCCCTCGGATATGAAAAACTACTGAGGCTAGAGGGCTGCAAATTGGTACATTGATCATCCACCCTTCAATCATCAAACATACCAAATTGCAGCCCTCTAGCCTCAGTTTTAATTTTATTTAAGGTTAATTTTAGCCATAATCGTGCTGTCAACGACATAGGATAAGCCACCACCGGCCGTGGTTGAAGATTCATGGGCCTCAGCTCATACCACATTATACCGGGATCACCGACAGATAGATCTATTTTCGGTGGCCTTGATCATGCGCTGTGCAGAAAACTTGATTGCGCCGAAGAAACTCCGGCGCACTATTTACTTGTTTTCTTGTTATTACTTGAGTCGGCACGCAAGTTTCTTTTGGGGGGAAGTGTCTTGAAACAGCTGATCAGATATGAAGCAACAATCTCCTTGGATTGTGTTATAAAATTTTTTTTTTCTCTGCGCTATTTAATGGCATAGGCCTAAGGCATTTCAGCACAACTGACATAATAGGATACAAACGCCCCCGTATTGCAATGGAATTATTTAGGTTAGAGTTAAACCTTGTAATGACTCAGATCAACACGTGAGCTTGTCTTTAGAAGTAAAATAATAAAAATAATCCTTACGTCAATTTGGAAAAGAGAAGAAGACCAGATATGTTAATATACCTGCCATAAACACATAAAAAAATTAATGAACGGGCTCTTGCTGAGGCGGATGGAGTCTGCTCATTTAATTTTATTTTATTATTATACGTTTGGATGAAAGTGGCCAAATGGCGTTTCTTCTAAATTCACTTGAAATAAATAATAAAATTGACTTCAAGTTCTGGTAATTTATGTATGAAATAATTAAATTTTTTTCGTTTACTTATTTTAAATTCTCATTAAAAATTTACAGTCCGGAAATGGTTTTCTCTTGCTTATTTCTGAAGCATTTTTTTTATTCATGAGAATTCTTTTGAGAAAAGTGGAAATCAAAGATTAGAAGTCTTTAAAAGCATTAAATGTCTATATATTTTATGTATGTATGTATATACTGTACATATTATAAATATATATATATATATATATATATATATATATATATATATATATATATATATATATATATATATATATATATATATATATATGAATGAATTCTATCACATCACTATGATTCATATAGTGTTATTAAAAGATAAATGTCTTAATATCCAATTCACTCTGAAATAATACAAATACATATGTTACCCAGTGGGAATTTTTTACAGGGCTCAGAAATATTCAAGAACTTCTGATCAGAAAATTTTTAAACCACACTGCCATCAAGGCATTGTGGTTTACAGTCACTGTAGTCCTGAGTTCTCATTCTTCCAGGTTCGAGGCCACGAGATCTAATGAACTTATCAACTAAAAATTCCCCTTTGCAAATATATATGAAAATAATATTTCTGATGTAGAGCGAATTGGTATTAAAGGACATTTGTAGCTATATATATATATATATATATATATATATATATATATATATATATATATATATATATATATATATATATATATATATATATATATATAGATATTATTATCTATGAAGCAACTTAACGTTTAATATCAAATTCACGCTAATTGTGAATATCCTCGGTTGGGAATTATCACCGAAGGGAATTTATAAGTGATAAATGGACTGGTACTGCTGAGTCTCGAACCCAAGACACAGATACTTATCCAGCGACTCCAGTCGGTGTCCTACCCACTGAGGCAGTACCATTCTAAAAGCAGTCATGGTGATTTAATCAGAGCCATGTTTCCAGTGAGTAAAATGACCACTACATTTACCCCTCTTGGTGAAACACCCTTAGTCAAGAGTAGGTCGCCCCAGGGCTGCCCACATTGCTTCTTCAGAAGCAATCAATGGTGATAACTGTTGGCTTATGAATTTCCCTAGTGGAGTAAATGCCCACTACATTTACCCCTCCTGGTGGAACACCCTTAGTCAGCAGTTGGCTGCCCTAGGGCTGCCCACATTGGTTCTTCAGAAGCAATCAATGGTGATTTAACTGTTGGCTTGCAGCTTCCTCAGTGAGCAAAATGCCTACTACATTTTTTTTTACCCTCCTGGTGAACACCCTTGTCAACAGTTGGCCACCTGGTACGCCCACATTGCTTCTTCAGAAGCAATAAATGGTGATTTAACTGTTGGCTTAAGTTTTTCCCCAATGGAGTAATTGCCCACTACATTTACCCCTCCTGGTGAAACATCCTTGGCCAACAGTTGGCCGCAGAAGGGCTGCCCACATTGCTTCTCTGGGTAGCTAAATCAATGGTGATGTAACTGTTGGCTGGCGGTTTACCCCAGTGGAGTAGATGCCACTACATTTACCTTCCTGGTGAAGCACTACTTAACTGTTGGCTTAAGTGTTTCTGGATATAAATGCCCACTACGTTTACCCCTCTTGGTGAAACATAATTGGCCAACAGTAGGTCGCCCAAGGGCTGCCCACATTGCTTCTTCAGAGCAATCAAGGGTGATTTAACTGTTGGCTTATGAGTTTCACTAGTGGAGTAAACGCCCACCACATTTACCCATTCTAGTAAAACGCCCTTGGCCAACAGTTGGCCTCCTGGCACTGCCCAAATTGCTTCTTCAGAAGCAAATCACGGTGATGCAACTGTTGTCTTAAGTGTTTCCCCAGTGGAGTAAATTCACTCACATTTAATTCTCCTGTGAAACACCCCACAGCAGATGTCTGCCTTAATGCTGCTTCTTCCAGAAGCAGTCAAGGGTGATTTAACTGTTGGTTTTGTGTGTTTCAGTGAGTAAATACCCATTATATTTAATTCTCCTGGTGAAAACACCACACAACAGTTGGCCTCCCAAGGGCTTCCCACGTTGCTTCTTCAGAAGCAATCAATGCCCACCACATTTACCCCTCCTGGTGAAACACCCTTGGCCAACAGTAGGTCGCCCAAGGGCTTCCCACATTGCTTCTTCAGAAGCAATCAATGGTGATTTAACTGTTGGCTTAAGTGTTTCCCCAGTGGAGTAAATGCCCACCACATTTACCCCTCCTGGTGAAATACCCTTGGTCAACAGTTGGCCACCCTAGAGCTGCCCACATTGCTTCTTCAGAAGCAATCAAGGGTGATTTAACTGGTTATTTGGCATTTCAGTGGGGTAAAATATCCACCACATTTACCCTCCTGGTGAAACACCCTTGGTCAACAGTTGGCCGGCCAAGGGCTGCCCACACTGATTCTAGCATTGATGACTGTTCCATGTAGTCTTCCAATCAGTCATATATGGTGTAACCCATTCATCATATGGAGGTGGTTGTCCATATTCTGGAGATAGTTGTCCATATCCTGGCGGTGGTTGTCCACGCCTTGGAGGCAGTTGTCCATATCCTGGCGGTGGTTGTCCACGCCTTGGAGGCAGTTGTCCATATCCCGGCGGTGGCTGTCCCTGGGAGGCAGTTGTCTCCATCCTGGCGGTGGTTGTTCACACCTTGGAGGCAGTTGTCCATATCCTGGCAGTGGTTGTCCATATCTTGGCGGTGGTTGTCCATCCCGGCAGTGGTTGTCCATATCTTGGCGGTGGTTGTCCATATCCTGGCAGTGGTTGTCCATATCTTGGCGGTGGTTGTCCATGTCCTGGCGGTGGTTGTCCATATCCTGGCGGTGGTTGTCCACGCCTTGGAGGCAGTTGTCCATATCCTGGCGGTGGTTGTTCACGCCTTGGAGGCAGTTGTCCATATCCTGGCAGTGGTTGTCCATATCTTGGCGGTGGTTGTCCATATCCTGGCAGTGGTTGTCCATATCTTGGCGGTGGTTGTCCATATCCTGGCGGTGGTTGTCCACGCCTTGGAGGCAGTTGTCCATATCCTGGCGGTGGTTGTTCACGCCTTGGAGGCAGTTGTCCATATCCTGGCAGTGGTTGTCCATATCTTGGCGGTGGTTGTCCATATCCTGGCAGTGGTTGTCCATATTGATTACTAGGTCCTCGAGGTGGTTGTTCTTGAGGTGGTTTTGCTGGTGGGTGAGGTAGCTGTTCAGGACAAGGTTGTTGTGAAGTTGGTTTACGCTTTTTCTTTTTGAAAAGTTTGGCCACTATTGTTCTTAAGCACGTATTTTCTTGTTTTATAATCTCCATTTCCATAGCTGTGAGCATCCCTTCCATTGTTGCCATCCAGCTCTCTCCTTCCATGAAATCCCCCACCTCGCTTCCCGTCTTCTTCGGTTTGAGGACCGTAGTAGGAGCGAATAGGGACTAACTCCCTGCCTCTTCAGCTTTGTGCGCTTCTCTCCTTTTCGGCAGGAAATCCGTGGACGTGGTGATAGCTTACAGTGAACGTACAATATAAATTTAACAACACCTTTTGTCAGCAGTCCAAATGAAATACACGAGTTCAACAACTTCTTTAAAATCATTTTTCCATTTTCTGCAGAAAATTGAGCGGTGGGGATGTAACCAAACTCTGCCAGTTCATAAAGTTAACAACACCTTTTGTAAGGAGTCCACATGAGAAACACAAATTCAATAAGTGAGAAAGCATTTTTCTTTCGACTTTGGTCTGAAGTCTCACTATGCATAGTTTTCGATTCTTCCTTCCTCCGTTCCTTCAATGCGTCCCCGAAGATTCCCGAAGACTTACTGAAAGATCCAAGAATCTCTTTGAGGAATAACCAGAAGATCAAGGCGACGCGATGAAAGAAGCACGAGTGAGCTCTCGAAGTACGGATTCGGAGCCTTTTTTCCCAGGAGCGATAACGTCACCAATCCTTCCTCCTCCTTTAATGAAGAACAGGGCAAGAAAACCATGGCGGAAGACAATTAGAAGAATTTTGAAAGGAAGCGTCCTGAAGGGATGGAGAGAGAAAGGGAGAAGAGAAATCGAAAGAAATCCCTGGACCCTTAGGAAGTCTTCAGAAGGCCTTCTTCAGAATTCACCGAAGGAAGTAGCTACGCCACTGACGTTCAGTTATACCTGTGCAGTCATGCCTGCACAGTCGACCTGTGCAGGTAAAAATGAACCCACTAATGCTCAGTTTTGCCTGAATGGAGAAGCAAATCGATCCATTTACATTCTGGCGGAGTTTTTTCTTCGTTGTCTTCCTTCAAGCGGCAAAGCGCATGCGTCCTCCGAAATCCTCTTGCGAGAACTTCTGCAGCTTCGTGTTTGAATCTAAAAGTTGAGGACATTTTCTCTCGTAGACAGAGGGAACAATCTCCACCCACACTTTCGTTTCTTTTTTTTCTTTGTTCTTCTTATTATAAACGGTTTACATGTGACTTTAGATCCATTGAACGCTGGTCTCTCCAAATTCTTCTTCCGTATCTCAATCTTCCTGGATGATTCTTTGCACAGTCCTTCTGCTAGCTTGGTAGCTTCACATGGTCGGATTCGTCAACTCTTGTCACATCGGTCAAGGGCCCATTGAATGTCTTTTCTCTCGCAAAGTACAGTATTTTGGGAACGTTTTTCGTCGTGCGACTGACGCGGCAGAAGCAAGGAGAACGCGTCTTCAGCTTTTTTCCGCTTTCCGTGGCTGAAGCCACGTCTGCAGCGTACAGGGTGAGTTGAGGAATGAATTTGCATGTGCAAAATGCTGTTATATTAATAATTACACGCACACACATATATATATATATATATATATATATATATATATATATATATATATATATATATATAGTATATATATATATATATATATATATATATATATATATATATATATATATATATATATATATGTGTGTGTGTGTGTGTGTATAGTATAGTATATATATATATATATATATATATATATATATATATATATATATATATATATATATATATAAATGAATCATGAATTGAGTGTTAGCCTTTCAGACTTACTGTCCTTTACTTGCAAAGTAAGGAGGGTAAGTCGAAAGGCCCAGCACAACTCTGTCGTTTCCCTTTCCTTCGTGGCATTGCCTTTATATATATATTCATCACGTTCCACAGTTTCGTGATTCAGCTTATAATATAGCTATATATATATATATATATATATATATATATATATATATATATATATATATATATATATATATATACATACATATACTTCTGCATATGTATATAACTGTACATATATAATATATATATATATATACATACACACACACACACATATATATATATATATATATATATATGTATATATATGTATGATGTGTATATATATGTGTCTGTCTGTGTATGTGTGTGTATGTAATGCAAGTATGTATATAGACATATATTTGTATATATATACTGTATATATACACGCATACATACATATACATGTATATATATATATATATATATATATATATATATATATATATATATATATATATATATATATAGAAGAAGATATATATATATATATATATATATACTGTGTGTGTATATATATATATATATACAGTATATGTAATAATAATAATAATAATATAATAATAATACACACAATAATAATAATAATAATAATAATAATAATAATATAGGACCTCATTTAAACAAGATGCATGCTCTTAGCGGAGATATTTTCTGAAAAAGCTGCAAGCTTCCAGGACTAACAGTTTGTAACTTTTCTGAATAAACATCTCTTGCTAAACACCATCTTGTTCAAATGAGTTCGTATATATATACTGTTCAACAAATAAAGCAAGAGGTTTGGAAAACCAGCAGAGTCACAGCAACTGGAAAAGGGGTTCAGCAAAACCAGCAAAATTACCTTGATACTAATTTAACATACAAATTTACATATTTACAAATGAGTCAGGCTTGGAACAAAAAATAATCACATTACACAAATCAATGAAACAGCCACCAAGCGAGAGTCAAAGTGAAAAACATGGATGTAGCAAAATCAGTCAATGTTACTTTAAACCACCATCAAAGTGAATTACCAAACAGTAAAACAAAACATCAAAAGCAAAACAGCAGACAGCACAAACAATAAATGCACAAACAGCAATAAACAATAAAAATAAGTATTGGTATAACCAACTTCATAAATGACACACATCAAATAATTAAGCAGCATAAATAGCACCAAATCACTCGTATAAAATAAGATAACAGTATCCGAAGAAGAATTGCATTTTAACAAATCAACCTCAAGCATTACAAAAAACCACAGGCAATCTACACATGTCGAGACCCCATCAAAGGTCGAAGAGGACGAACACCCTTGAACACTGCCATACGGTCATCGAAAACCACCCCATGACGGCCAACAAGAACATCTCCGAAAAACACAGATGATCGACAGGGTCAAGGCAACAGCAAGACTGCTGTCAAACAGGAACAGCACTGCTCCGTCGATGGACAAGGTTCAGCCATCAACATCACCCTCGAACTGCAGACGGCCACAGGCAGTGAATACTTGTGGTTCCAAAATACTCGAAGCTGCTATGTTGAAGAGAACTAGACTCGCTGCTATCCCCAGCCTGACCAGAGCTAACGAAATGTAAGTGGCAGACATCACCTACCTAGAGAGAGAAAAAAAAAAAAAAAAAAAAGCACCACCGGAGAGCGATTGTTCCAAACAAAACACAAGCACTAAACCTTACTATATATATATATATATATATATATATATATATATATATATATATATATATATATATATATATATATATATATATATATATATATATATATTCATTTTTAGATTATGGCTTTCAGTATCTATAAAAACATTGACAACTTCTCACGTGGCAAAATATTAATTAGACTAACGCGTCGATCAAGGTATGTGTGTGTGTGTGTGTGTGTGTGTGTGTGTGTGTGTGTGTGTGTGTGTGTGTGTACCTGTGTCAGCTAGGGTCAGGAAAGGACAATTGTCTAGGACTTATTTTAACAACATGGTTCGATCATGAAACCTTAAGGTGAAAATTAAACACTCGGCCAATATTGACAGATACGATTATTCTAACACCAATGAAATTTCACATCACTTACAATATGGACAAACTAATTTAATAGTAACACACACAAACAACCGTAGCATATAAAAGCCTCAGGCTTAATACAAAAAATTAATAATGGGATCACGTCAAGATTAGCGAACCCACTCGCAGCAGGGTTCGCTATTCTTTACAAGAAGAATATTGCCCGGTATCTTTTACAGGGGAATAATCGGGCCTGCTGTTTTAGATACGAACACTCGGTACTCAGACATTTGATCCCCAGGTTAATTCGTGAACACGGCGAAACAGTAAATGAATCACTGTTTCGCCGTGTTTAGTACTAGCCCTCGTGTGGAATTGGAGTTCGGACCGGAAAGGGTTGGCCATTTTTACATGGGGATCATTGCTCCGCTGTTCTGACATGGAGATGTTGTCTGGGCTAATCTTGACATGATTCTAATAATGTTCTACCCACTGCAAAGAAGGTAGTCCAGAGGTGGTTAAGCTGCTAGTCACAGTACAAGAAAATCTGCTGGAAAAGCTTATTTTACTCGCAAAGTATCATTTAAGAAGGCTGAAGGACCTTAAAATCAAAACAAAACACTATTTCATGCAGGGATGAAAGGTAAGTGTAGTTTTCTATTACATCCAAGGGATTCTAAAGCATAGACTTTATTGCAGAGTCGGATAATAGTACTAAAGAAATAACGTTTCCAGTGTCGATTCTCGTAACATCAACAGCTTCAAACACAGAAATATTCAGATATATAGATCTATTTCTTCTCAAGCATTCTTTCTGAACATGGCTTCGTGGAAATGTTTTCATCTGTACCTCACTTCCTTTAAGAATTCGTGATGTTTCTCGGGCGTCCGTTTATTGCCATACTTCCCGAATCCCTTCCGCCGTGTGATCCACGCAAGCAATAATTTGGAAGAGAATCTGGAACTCAGCCCACTGAAGTTTTTCTCTGAAAGTTGTTGAATTCTTCGGGACAAGACACCATGTGGGGACGAGCTTCAGCAGCAAGGAGTTGTGACTGTTATTTGCTTCATTGCAACTCACACATTTAGAGATTATCTGTATTTCTGTCTGTCTGTCTGTAATGTTAACTAAATAAATACAAAAAGCAACGCATGTTGAATTTCAGTAGGAACAGAGAGACCAAGGGGTTGATCTAATATACTATATATAATGTGTACTGTACGTGTGCATGTGAACGAGAGAAAGGACATATGTGTATATGTGTGCGTGTCAGCAGAATAGTATAATTTCGTGCTTTTCTGCCTTCATATAAAGTTTATCTTTACTAAGGAATCTGATAAGCTCGAAAACTGCAGCCTTTTAACAAATGGCAAAGAAAAACCTTTGGTTTTACTGCACGTTACATTAATCTAACACCAACACCATATTCATTATGCAAATCATTACTTCAAAAAAATAGATAATGGAATGTCATTTCTTGTTTTATAGAATTAGCGATATCGACCATACTACCCTTGACAAAAGGTGCGTTTATGATAAGATTTTGTTTTCTTTTAATTTTGCAAAACTGGAAAGGAAATAGTGTTGGGACCTATGAGGTCATTCAGTGCTGACTACTCAAGCTAAAACCAATTTGAACAGCAACCCCAAAACCTCACTCTGAAACAACCCACCGCTGTTTTGCTGTCAACCAACAATCGTCAGTCGCTTTTACGCGTCTCAGGCGAATTAATACAACCTATATCTTGAGTGCGAGAACGACTTCAATCGCCAGGATGGAGGGTCGCCTAGTGATTGGCTGGGTCGGGAGAGGTAAATTGGCTGTAATTCAGCCGATCTCCTCAAATTCCAATAGAAGGCGCCTGCTGCTTCCCGCTCAAGAGGGCTTCCCTCATCATCTCGACGAGGCGCGATTGGGGTTGGGAAATTTTTGCTTCCATGATTATATTATTATTATTATACACCAGGACTGGACAAGAGGGTACAATAGACTTAGATAGTTTATTATTGTTGTTTTGTTAGAGGTTAGTTAGAAATAGCATAATCTGTAAATAGATTTTTGAGCTCTCTTTTTGATATAATAAAGGCACAGAGATCAGTCAAAGAAATAAGGCTTAACTGGAGACTCTCGGATCATGACTGCCGGAGGAGTTGAATCTTAGAACCGGTCCTTGTATACATTAAATAACGCTGATTTTATTTAACAAGAACCGGCGAAAAGATAATCATGACTTTTAGGACACTCGAACTAGAGAAATGAAGAACTTGAGTATATTAAAGAATGCCGATTCTATTTAAGAAGAACTACGGGGAGATAATTTAGCATTCTAAGAACTTCAGGCTACAGAAATAAAGAACTTGAATACCCTATAGGGGGTTAGTGCCGTCAGTGCACCTCATGCGGTGCAATGTAGGCATCACTCAGGGTCTTTGCAGCGTCCCTTCGGCCCCTAGCTGCAACAGCATTGATTCCTCTAACTGTACCTCCGTTCATATTCCCTTTCTTCCATCTTACAGTCCACCCTCTCCTAACAACTAATTCATAGTGCAACTGCTAGGAGGTTTTCCTCCTGTTACACCTTTCAAACCTTTTACTGTCAATATCAGTTTCAGCGCTGAATGGCCTTGGTTGCCCCAGTGCTTGGTATGTATGCCTAAAATCTATAAATCACTCAATCAATAGGACCCTCGACCCAGAGAAATGAAATAGCTTTGTTGGAAATTATGTGCTTTCTACGAGAAAGGAAGTTCCAGAAAGAGAATGGTCTATGACCTGCGACCCACAAGCACACACACACACACACACTAACGTATAAACAAACACGTGATTAGTATGTGTGTCCTTACTACCAGAACTTGTGGCTGAGTGTGACGCAGCGAAGTTCCTGACAGAACCATTGTTCCAGAGGTCCTTTATTCCTCACACGGTCGGACTGTGGAACAGCCTCCCTATTGAGGATGTTGTGCAACTGGAACCTCAAAAGTTCAAGCGAAGATGCACGCATTACTACCTCTGAAACACCGCCTTGTGGTGCTTTAATCGCTTCAAAAGTACATTTTTATCTGTTCATTTATTAATTTATTAACTGATTCTCGTCTAATAACTGATCTCTGCTTTCTGTATTTCTCATTGGTTTCTAAGTTACTTTCTAATAATAATAATAACAATAATAACAATAAGACACACACTTTTATTGCGGCTCTCTTCTTTCTGTATTTCGTATTGGTTTCTGGTTACTTTTCAACAATAATAATAATAATAATAATAATAATAATAATAATAATAATAATAATAATAATCACCTTATTGCGGCTCTTTCTTTCTGTGTTTCATTGCCTTCTGTTACTTCTTTCTAATAATAATAATAATAATAATAATATGAAGGAGTAGACCCTCATTTAAACAGGTCTTATTAAAAGGATGGCTGTATTATGCGAATTTATCTTATATAGTGTCTTTTCTATCTTCCTCTTATGATTCGCTTTTCAGGCTCAGCGATGTTAGTCAGCAACTGGCCGATATTCTTGTTGGAAAAGGATAGTGTGCGGAATATGGGAAGTCTTTTATTAAAATATCCAGTCAGAAATCGTTCGTCTGGATTCAGGTTCTATTTTAGGTACCGTCGACATGTTTCGACCAGCTCGTTGGTCATCCTCTGGACGTGATTGCAGAAGGTCTGAAGAAACGAGGTGCTCGCTGGTATTTATAGGGGTCTGATCGGTGCTGAATTATGATTGGCTGCCCGGGTATACCAAGGAGCCTATTTTCGCAGGTCGAGGCCAGTTGCTGACTAACATCGCTGAGCCTGAAAAGCGAATCATAAGGAAAATAGAAAAGACACTATATAAGATAAATTCGCATAATACAGCCATCCTTTTTAATAATAATAATAATAATAATAATAATAATAATAATAATAATAATAATAATAATAGCAGATTGCATATAAAAACTAACTCATTTCGTAGTACTGCCACAACCTGACACTAGACACCATTTATTTTGCAAGAATACGTCAAAGTTTGAAGCAAATGACTGAGTTATCGTGTTGCAGAAATCCTCAGAATTGAATTTAGGTGTGTTGCAATGAGTTGAGAAATGTGGAGATACTCATTATTCTCCATTACAGAAAAGAAAAAGCTATTTATAAAAAACAAATTCATTAAGAAATCGTCAAGATGATGATTGTACGCTTCAGTAAGAGTCCTGTTTCAGGAGGCGCCTTAGAAGAGCGCGTACATACTAGGCCTACATGCCACATGTTTACAAACCTCATAAGAGCGGGTTGCGTAAAAGTGATTTCCCACGACTTAGGAAGCTTCAGATTCAATTACGAGGTAATTTAGCTGGATTTGGGTATAAGAACTTAATATGGGACTAATTGCTTAATTTTTTTTAGCATGACTAATCTTTGTACGTTCCAGTAATGAGCAAGCTCACTTCAGAACAAGCAGATTGCGTGAGGCCCTACTTAAAGCAGAATTGATTTTCCCCTGAGGTCACATACGAATCTTGCTTGGTCGTAATGCCTGAGGGTAATTATTAAGGAGATTAGGGAGCATTACGTTGTTTACAAAAAAAAATAAATAAAAGGGAAAATGATATACTTGGTCCAGAGTCTCGATCTTTGCTTGCAGTACAAGAGGAGCTGCTATTGAACCTCTCCAAGTGTTTCTCGTATTTTATCTTTAACTTAATTTACACCTGAAACTCTATAGTATCGTTTCTAGACCTACGTTTATGATTACAATTTACATCTGAAACTCTGTAGTATCCTTTCTAGACCTATGTTTTTTTATTAAAATTTACTTCTGAAACTCTATAGTATCGTTTCTAGACCTACGTTTATGATTAAAATTTACACCTGAAACTCTATAGTATCGTTTCTAGACCTACGTTTATGATTACAACTTACATCTGAAACTCTATAGTATCGTTTCTAGACCTACGTTTATGATTACAATTTACATCTGAAACTCTATAGTATCGTTTCTAGACCTATGTTTTTTATTAAAATTTACATCTGAAACTCTATAGTATCGTTTCTAGACCTATGTTTTTTATTAAAATTTACATCTGAAACTCTATAGTATCGTTTCTAGACCTACGTTTATGATTACAATTTACATCTGAAACTCTATAGTATCGTTTCTAGACCTATGTTTTTGATTAAAATTTACATCTGAAACTCTATAGTATCGTTTCTAGACCTATGTTTTTTATTAAAATTTACATCTGAAACTCTATAGTATCGTTTCTAGACCTACGTTTATGATTACAATTTACATCTGAAACTCTATAGTATCGTTTCTAGACCTATGTTTTTATTAAAATTTACATCTGGAAACCTATAGCACGTTTCTAGACTCACGTTTATGATTAAAATTTACACCTGAAACTCTATAGCATTTGTTTCTAGACCTACGTTTATGATTACAATTTACATCTGAAACTCTATAGTATCGTTTCTAGACCTATGTTTTTTATTAAAATTTACATCAGAAACTCTATAGTATCGTTTCTAGACCTACGTTTATGATTGCAATTTACATCTGAAACTCTATAGTATCGTTTCTAGGCCTACGTTTATGATTGAAATTTACACCTGAAACTCTATAGTATCGTTTCTAGACCTACGTTTATGATTAAAATTTACACCCGAAACTCTATAGTATCGTTTCTAGACCTACGTTTATGATTACAATTTACATCTGAAACTCTATAGTATCGTTTCTAGACCTATGTTTTTTATTAAAATTTACATCTGAAACTCTATAGTATCGTTTCTAGACCTACGTTTATGATTAAAATCTATATCTGAAACTCTGTAATATCGTTTCTAGACCTACGTTTATGATTAAAATTTACACCTGAAACTCTATAGTATCGTTTCTAGACCTACGTTTATGATTAAAATTTACACCCGAAACTCTATAGTATCGTTTCTAGACCTACGTTTATGATTACAATTTACATCTGAAACTCTATAGTATCGTTTCTAGACCAATGTTTTTTTTATTAAAATTTACATCTGAAACTCTATAGTATCGTTTCTAGACCTACGTTTATGATTACAATTTACATCTGAAACTTTATAATATCGTTTCTAGACCTACGTTTATGATTAAAATTTACACCTGAAACTCTATAGTATCGTTTCTAGACCTACGTTTATGATTAAAATTTACACCCGAAACTCTATAGTATCGTTTCTAGACCTACGTTTATGATTACACTTACATCTGAAACTCTATAGTATCGTTTCTAGACCAATGTTTTTTTATTAAATTTGGCATCTGAAACTCTATAGTATCGTTTTCTAGACCTACGTTTATGATTACATTTAAATTCGAAACTGTATAGTATCGTTTCTAGACCTACGTTTATGATTAAGAATTTATATCTGAAACTCTATATAGTATCGTTTCTAGACCTGTGTTTATGGTTACCTTTATATGTACGGAATCGTGGAATGGAATATAAAGTTTAGGCCAAAGGCCAAGCACTGGAACCTATAAGGTCATTCAGCTATAAAAGGGAAACAGAGTAAAAAGGTTGCACTATGAAACAATTGTTAGAAGAGGGTCGAAAGTAAGATGGAAGGAAGGGATAATGAACGGAGGTAAAATAAGAGGAATGAAAGGGGTTGCAGCTAGGGGCCGAAGGGACGCTGCAAAGAACCTTAAATAATGCCTACAGTTATACGGAATCGCTAATAAATCTGAATGAAGAACCTTAATTCAGATTTCACATCTTAAACTCTATAGAAGTGTCATCTCTAGACCTGTGTTTGTGATTATCTGCTTCTACATATCATAGAATCGTGAAATAATCTGAAAGGAATAATGTGTATCAGTGTATTACGTCATAATCAATATTTAGAGCTGGCTTGTTCTCAGAACGACCCCATAAAAATCATAACACGCCATAGGCTAAAGCCGTAACCCTGAGATATTTACTGACCACCTCAGGCAATAAACCGCGAAAGGAAAGTAAATTGCATGACTCTTCTCGCCGTTAAGTGGGGAGGTGGCCACAGCTATCTTTATCACAGAAAACTCGAGGAGGACGTAAAAAATTAACCTAAAAAGAGACGGTACGAATTTGATTGCCATTTAATCGTCCACATTTGTGTTGGTAGACGCGTTTGATTACGGGTTATGTTCTGGGGAAATAGGTGGCGAAGGAATTCACATAATACTAGTTATACTTTCTTGATTTATGTCTTCCAAATGGTATGTATAAAAGGTCTCTCTCTCTCTCTCTCTCTCTCTCTCTCTCTCTCTCGTAGCGGGGTAGTGCCGTCAGTGCACCTCATGCGGTGCACTGAGGGTTCTCTGCAAGCGTGCCTTCGGCCCCTAGCTGCAACCCCTTTCGTTCCTTTTACTGTACCTCCTTTCATATTCTCTTTCTTCTGTCTTCCTTTCCACTGTCTCCTAACGAAGGATTCACAGTGCAACTGCGAGGTTTTCCTCCCGCTACATCTTTCAAACCTTTTACTGTCAATTTCTGTTTCAGCGCTGAAGACCTCATAGGTCCCAGTGCTTGGCCATTGGCCTAAATTCTATATTCAGTTCAGTTCTCTCCCTTCTCTGTATTTATCTATCTATATCTATATATAAAGGTTCCTCTCTCTCTCTCTCTCTCTCTCTCTCTCTCTCTCTCTCTCTCTCGTTTTTATCGTGTACCATTAATGCATTTCTGAATGGAAAGGGCACGTAACCTTTTTTCCACGGAGCGAACAGAATTGAATTAAAATGTTGATGCTTGGTTTCGGCTCTTGGACTTAAAAATCAACTGGAGAATTAAAAAACAAAAAAGTTCAAACCAGGTACATAAAGGCTTTGTATATACACAATCGTTTTCCAATGGAATTTTTTTTTATTATTGCGTAGACAACAGTTTTCTAGATTTTGTATGTACAGTCGGCCAAATTAGAATTGGCAGTTTCATAATTTTTCGATCACATGCCTTACGCACGATTCATGCCGGATTAATATATTTTTCTGTTCGAAGATGGAGTAAATCTTATGTAATGGCGTTAAAAACAGTCATTGTAATCTTTAGAACATCATGTTATATTATTACGTAAAACTATTTTCCATATAACAAAA
>NC_089776.1:16524576-16547076 GCF_040412425.1 Macrobrachium rosenbergii
CGTGCGGAAGACAAGCGCTTTTCCACAATAATGGCAAGACAAGCGCTTTTCCACAATAATGGCAAGCACGCGGAAGACAAGCGCTTTTCCACAATAATGGCAAGCACGTGCGGAAGACAAGCGCTTTTCCACAATAATGGCAAGCACGTGCGGAAGACAAGCGCTTTTCCACAATAATGGCAAGCACGTGGAAGACAAGCGCTTTTCCACAATAATGGCAAGCACGAAAGACAAGCGCTTTTCCACAATAATGGCAAAACACGCGCGGAAGACAAGCGCTTTTCCACAATAATGGCGAGCACGTCAAAGACAAGCGCTTTTCCACAATAATAATGGCAAGCGCTTTTCCACAATAATGGCAAAGCACGTGCGAAGACAAGCGCTTTTCCACAATAATGGCAAGCACGCGTGCGGAAGACAAATAATGGCGCTTTTCCCACAATAATGGCAAGCACGTCACGGAAGACAAGCGCTTTTCCACAATAATGGCAAGCACGTGCGGAAGACAAGCGCTTTTCCACAATAATGGCAAGCACGTCTTTTCCACAATAATGGCAAGTGCGGAAGACAAGCGCTTTTCCCACAATAATGGCAAAGACACGTGCGGAAGACAAGCGCTTTTCCACAATAATGGCAAGCACGTGCGGAAGACAAGCGCTTTTCCACAATAATGGCAAGCACGTCACGGAAGACAAGCGCTTTTCCACAATAATGGCGAGCACACGCGCGGAAGACAAGCGCTTTTCCACAATAATGGCAAGCACGTGCGGAAGACAAGCGCTTTTCCACAATAATGGCAAGCACGTACGGAAGACAAGCGCTTTTCCACAATAATGGCAAGCACGTGCGGAAGACAAGCGCTTTTCCACAATAATGGCAAGCACGGAAGACAAGCGCTTTTCCACAATAATGGCAAGCACGTGCGGAAGACAAGCGCTTTTCCACAATAATGGCAACAATAATGGCAAGCACGTGCGGAAGACAAGCGCTTTTCCACAATAATGGCAAGCACGTGCGGAAGACAAGGCGCTTTTCCACAATAATGGCAAGCACGCGTGCGGAAGACAAGCGCTTTTCCACAATAATGGCAAGCACGTGCGGAAGACAAGCGCTTTTCCACAATAATGGCAAGCACGCGGAAAGACAAGCGCTTTTCCACAATAATGGCGAGCACGCGGCGGAAGACAAGCGCTTTTCCACAATAATGGCAAGCACGTGCGGAAGACAAGCGCTTTTCCACAATAATGGCAAGCACGTGCGGAAGACAAGCGCTTTTCCACAATAATGGCAAAGACACGCTTTTCCACAATGGCAAGCGGAAGACAAGCGCTTTTCCACACAATAATGGCAAGCACGGCAAGCACGCGGAAGAAGCGCAAGCGCTTTTCCACAATAATGGCAAGCACGTCACGGAAGACAAGCGCTTTTCCACAATAATGGCAAGCACGTCACGGAAGACAAGCGCTTTTCCACAATAATGGCAAGCACGCGAAAGACAAGCGCTTTTCCACAATAATAATGGCGAGCGAAAGACAAGCGCTTTTCCACAATAATGGCGAGCAGCGTGCGGAAGACAAGCGCTTTTCCACAATAATGGCAAGCACGCAAGGAAGACAAGCGCTTTTCCACAATAATGGCAAGCACGCAAGCGTCACGGAAGACAAGCGCTTTTCCACAATAATGGCGAGCACGTGCGGAAGACAAGCGCTTTTCCACAATAATGGCAAGCACGCATGGAAGACAAGCGCTTTTCCACAATAATGGCGAGCACGTGAAGACAAGCGCTTTCCACAATAATGGCAAACACGTGCGGAAGACAAGCGCTTTTCCACAATAATGGCAAGCACGGAAGACAAGCGCTTTTCCACAATAATGGCAAGCACGTGCGGAAGACAAGCGCTTGAAGACAAGCCGCTTCCACAATAATGGCAAAGCACGTGCGGAAGACAAGCTTTTTCCACAATAATGGCAAGCACGTGCGGAAGACAAGCGCTTTCCACAATAATGGCAAGCACGTCACGGAAGACAAGCGCTTTTCACAATAATGGCAAGCACGTGCGGAAGACAAGCGCTTTTCCACAATAATGGCAAGCACGCGAGGAAGACAAGCGCTTTTCCACAATAATGGCAAGCACGTCACGGAAGACAAGCGCTTTTCCACAATAATGGCAAGCACGTCAGGAAGACAAGCGCTTTTCCACAATAATGGCGGCACGGAAGACAAGCGCTTTTCCACAATAATGGCGAAACACGTCGCGAAAGACAAGCGCTTTTCACAATAATGGCGAGCACGTCACGGAAGACAAGCGCTTTTCCACAATAATGGCAAGCACGTGCGGAAGACAAGCGCTTTTCCACAATAATGGCAAGCACGCGGAAAGCACGGAAGACAAGCGCTTTTCCACAATAATGGCAAGCACGTCGCGGAAGACAAGCGCTTTTCCACAATAATGGCAAGCACGTCACGGAAGACAAGCGCTTTTCCACAATAATGGCAAGCACGCACGGAAGACAAGCGCTTTTCACAATAATGGCAAGCACGTGCGGAAGACAAGCGCTTTTCCACAATAATGGCAAGCACGTCATGGGAAGACAAGCGCTTTTCCACAATAATGGCGAGCACGCGCGGAAGACAAGCGCTTTTCCACAATAATGGCAAGCACGTGCGGAAAGACAGCGCTTTTCCACAATAATGGCAAGCACGTGCGGAAGACAAGCGCTTTTCCACAATAATGGCAAGCACGTGCGGAAGACAAGCGCTTTTCCACAATAATGGCAAGCACGTGCGGAAGACAAGCGCTTTTCCACAATAATGGCGAGCACGTGCGGAAGACAAGCGCTTTTCCACAATAATGGCAAGCACGTGCGGAAGACAAGCGCTTTTCCACAATAATGGCAAGCACGTGCGGAAGACAAGCGCTTTTCCACAATAATGGCAAGCACGTACGGAAGACAAGCGCTTTTCCACAATAATGGCAAGCACGTCGCGAAGACAAGCGCTTTCCACAATAATGGCGTACGGAAGACACGATGCGGGAAGACTTTTCCACAATAATGCACGGAAGACAAGCGCTTTTCCACAATAATGGCAAGCACGTCGGAAGACAAGCGCTTTTCCACAATAATGGCAAAGCACGTCACGGAAAGACAAGCGCTTTTCCACAATAATAATGGCACGTCTGCGGAAGACAAGCGCTTTTCACAATAATGGCAAGCACGTCACGGAAGACAAGCGCTTTTCCACAATAATGGCAAGCACGTGCGGAAGACAAGCGCTTTTCCACAATAATGGCAAGCACGTGGGAAGACAAGCGCTTTTCCACAATAATGGCGAGCACGTCACGGAGGAAGACAAGCGCTTTTCCACAATAATGGCAAGCACGTCACGGATGAAGACAAGCGCTTTTCCACAATAATGGCAAGCACGTCGCGGAAGACAAGCGCTTTTCACAATAATGGCAAGCACGTGCGGAAGACAAGCGCTTTTCCACAATAATGGCAAGCACGTGCGGAAGACAAGCGCTTTTCCACAATAATGGCAAACGCGTCACGGAGAAGACAAGCGCTTTTCCACAATAATGGCAAGCACGTGCGGGAAGACAAGCGCTTTTCCACAATAATGGCAAGCACGTGCGGAAGACAAGCGCTTTTCCACAATAATGGCAAGCGTCACGGAAGACAAAGCGCTTTCACAATAATGGCAAGCACGTGCGGAAGACAAGCGCTTTTCCACAATAATGGCGCAGCACGTGCGGGGAAGACAAGCGCTTTCACAATAATGGCAAAGCACGTGCGGAAGACAAAAAGACGCTTTTCCACAATAATGGCAAGCACGTCACGGAAGACAAGCGCTTTCCACAATAATGGCAAGCACGTCTACGGAAGACAAAGCGCTTTTCCACAATAATGGCGAGCGTCGCGGAAGACAAGCGCTTTTCCACAATAATGGCAAGCACGTGCGGAAGACAAGCGCTTTTCCACAATAATGGCAACACGTCAGGAAGACAAGCGCTTTTCCACAATAATGGCAAGCACGTGCGGAAGACAAGCGCTTTTCCACAATAATGGCAAGCACGTCTGCGGAAGACAAGCGCTTTTCCACAATAATGGCAAGCACGTGCGGAAGACAAGCGCTTTTCCACAATAATGGCAAACGCGCGTGCGGAAGACAAGCGCTTTTCACAATAATGGCAACACGTCTAATGGCGAGCACGCGACGAAGACAAGCGCTTTCCACAATAATGGCAAGCACGTCGCGGAAAGACAAGCGCTTTTCCACAATAATATGCAAGCACGGCTTTTCCACAATAATAAGCACGCGCGGAAGACAAGCGCTTTCCACAATAATGGCAAGCACGTCACGGAAGACAAGCGCTTTTCACAATAATGGCAAAAACACGTGCGGAAGACAAGCGCTTTTCCCACAATAATGGCAAGCATGCGGAGACAAGCGCTTTTCACAATAATGGAAGCGACAAAGACAAGCTTTTCCACAATAATGGCAAGCACGTCATTTTCACAATAATGGCGAGCACGTCACGGAAGACAAGCGCTTTTCCACAATAATGGCGAAAGCACGTGCGGAAGACAAGGCTTTTCACAATAATGGCACGTGCGGAAGACAAGCGCTTTTCCACAATAATGGCAAGCACGCAGCGGAAGACAAGCGCTTTCCACAATAATGGCAAGCACGCACGGAAGACAAGCGCTTTTCCACAATAATGGCGAGCACGTCCGAAGACAGCGCTTTTCAGCACAATAATGCGGAAGACAACTTTTCACAATAATGGCAAGCATCGAAGACAAGCCGCTTTTCACAATAATGGTGCACGGAAGACAAGCGCTTTTCCACAATAATGGCGAGCACGCAAGACAAGCGCAATAATGGCGAAGACAAAAGCGCTTTTTCCACAATAATGGCGATGGAAGACGTCAATGGCAAGACAAGACGCTTCCCACAATAAAGCACGCGAAGACAAAGACAAGCGCTTTTCCACAATAATGGGCAACGCGGAAGACAAGCGCTAAGACAAGCTTTTCCAATAATAATGGCAAAAGCGCAATAATGAAGCAACGCTTTTTCCACGAAGGAAGACAAAGCGCTTTTCCACAATAACGCGGCGGAAGACACGTGTAATGGCGGAAAGACAAGCGCTTTCCAATAATGGCAATAAGACACGCAATAATGGCGAGCACGCATGAAGACGTCTCATGGAAGACAAGCCGCTTTTTCACAATAATGGCAAGCACGTCACGGAAGACAAGCGCTTTTCCATAATAATGGCAAGCAAGCGACATGCGGAAGACAAAGCAAGCTTTCACAATAATGGCGAAAGACGCAGCGAAGACAAGCGCTTTTCCAAGACAAAAGCCGCTTTTCCACAATAATGGCGTAGCACGTCACGGAAGACAAGCGCTTTTTCCACAATAATGGCAAGCACGTATGGAAGACAAGCGCTTTTCCACAATAATGGCAAGCGCGCGACAGCTTCCACAATAATGGAAGACAAAGCGCTTTTCCACAATAATGGCAAATCGCACGTTTCCACAATAATGGCAAGCACGCACGGAAGACAAGCGCTTTTCCACAATAATGGCGGCCACGCACGTCGAAGACAACAATAATAACGAAGACAAGCGAAGACAAGCGCTTTTTCCACAATAATGGCAAGCACGCACGGAAGACAAGCGCTTCCACAATAATGGCAAGCACGTACGGAAGACAAGCGCTTTTCCACAAGACAAGCGCTTTTCCGCAATGGAAGCACGCATTTTTCCACAATAATGGCAAGCGCTCCACAATATTAGCCCGCATAATAATGGCAAGCATCATGAAGACAGCACAATAATGGCGGGCACGTGGAAGACGAAGACACACAATAATGGCGCACGAAGAAGACGCTTTTCCAAATAATGGTGCACGTATGAAGACAAGCGCCACAATAATGGCGAGCACGCGGGGAAGACAAGCCGCTTTCCACACGGCGAGCACGCGGCGAAGACAAGCGCTTTTTCCAATAATGGCAAGCACGGGAAGACAAAGCGCTTTTCCACAATAATATCAAGAACGCCCGAAGACAAGCGCTTTCCATTATAATGGCAAGCACGCGGCGAAGACGGCTTTTTCCACAATAATGGCTTTGGAAACGTATGAAGACAAGACTTTTCCACAATAATGCTTTTTTCCACAATAATGGCAAGCACGGCGGAAGACAAGCGCTGGCAAGCACGACGTTTTTCCCACAATAATGGGCAAGACAATAATGGCAAGTGTGCGGAAGATCGCCGCTCGCATAATAATGGCGAGCACGTGCGGAAGACAAAGCGCTTTTCCACAATAATGGCAAGACGTAAGACAAGTCGCTTTTTCCACAATAATGGCAAAGCACGTGTGAAGACAAGCGTACAAAATGGCAAGCACGCACACACGGCAAGATGCGCGAAGACAATAATGGCAAGCACGTATGGAAGATGCCGTCACACAATGGTGGCAAGCACGGCGAAAGACAAGCGCTCAACAATGGCAATGGCGGAAGACAAGCCGCCCATCGCATGGCAGGGAAGATGCGCGCTTTTGGCCAAGACACATCGGCGAGCACGCGCGGAAGACAAGCGCTTTTCCACACACGGCAGCACGCGAAGACAAGCGCCCACAATAATGGCAAGCATCGGGAAGACAAGCGCTTTCCACAATAATGGGCAAGCATCGCAAAGACAAGCCGCTTTTTCTCCACAATAATGGCAGCACGCCCGAAGACAAGATGCTTTTCCACACAATGGCAAGACAAGACGCGCTTTCCACAATAATGGCGAGCAAAGACGTGGCAAGGCACGGAAGACAAACAAGGCAAGCACGAAGACTTTTTCCACAATATCGTACACGGAAGACAAGCGTTTCATCCAATAATGGCGAGCACGTGCGGAAGACAAGCGCTTTTTCCCACAATAATGGCGTGTCGCATGAAGACAAGCGCTTTTTCCACAATAATGGCGAGCACGCATGAAGATAAGCGCTTTTCCACAATAATGAGCAAGCGAAGACAAGCCATTAATAATGCGTTCACGTTTCCACAATAATGGAAAAAGACAAGGCGCTTTTCCACAATAATGGTACATCGCAAGGAAGACAAGCGCTTTTACCAATGGCGGAGCACAAGACAAGGCTAATGGCAAGCGCTTCCAATAATAATGGCGAGCACGTGCGAAGACAAGCGCTCGCCAATAATGGCACACGTGCGGAAGACAGCGCTTTTCCACAATAAATGGCAGCAAAGCACGTGGCAGCATCGAGATGGAAGATGCCGCTTTCCACAATAATGGTAAGAAAGACAAGCGCTTTCACAATAATGGCAAGACAGACGCCGCTGGCGAGCACGAAGACAGCGCTTTTCCACAATAATGGCAAAGACAAGCGTCACGAAAATGGTATGAAGAGCAAGCGCTTTTCCACAATAATGGTAAGCACGCGGGAAGACAAGCCGTTTTCCACAATAATGGCAAGACAAAGGCGCTTTCACAATAATGGCAAGCATGTACGGAAACGTACAAGCGCTTTTCAGAATAAAGCGCTTTTCCACAATGAAGAGCACGCCTGGAAGAGCAAGCGCTTTTCCACAATAATGGTAAGCACGCACGGAAGACAAGCGCTTTTTCCACACAATGGCAAGCACAAGACGCTTTCCACAATATTACACAATGGCGAGCACGTGCGGAAGACAAGCGCTTTTAATCCACAAGATGTGGCAACGTATGGAAGACAAGCGCTTTTCCACGGCAAGCACG
Organism: Macrobrachium rosenbergii; assembly: GCF_040412425.1. Classification (NCBI taxonomy): domain Eukaryota; kingdom Metazoa; phylum Arthropoda; class Malacostraca; order Decapoda; family Palaemonidae; genus Macrobrachium; species Macrobrachium rosenbergii. The sequence goes on from NC_089776.1 coordinate 16,532,359, forward strand.
AAGACAAGCGCTTTTCCACAATAATGGCGAGCATCGTGAAAGACAAGCGCTTTTCCACGAAGATAAGGCACGTGGCGGAAGACAGATGCGTTTTCCACAATAATGGCGAGCACGTGCAAAAGACAAGCGCTTTTCCACAATAATGGCACGAAGACAAGCACGTCAATAATGGCGGTGCAAGACAAGCGCTTTTCCACAATAATGGCAACCGCGTCGCGGAAGACAAGCTTTTCCACAATAATGGCGACGTGCGGACAATAATGAACGCAACAGCGGCTTTTCCACAATAATGGCAAGCACGTCCGGAAAGCGACTTTTCCAAATAATGTAACGCGATCAAGCGCTTTTCCACAATAATGGCAAGCACGTGCGAAGACAAACAATAATGCGCTTTTCCACAATAATGTAAACACGTGCGGTCGCGAGAGACAATAATATGCCAAAAAGCGCGCTTTCACAATAATAATATAATAGCAACACGTACGGAAGACACAATAATGCGCTTTTCCACAATAATAATGGCAAAACGCGTGCGGAAAGACAAAGCCTTTTCCACAATAATAGCAGCAAAGACAAAGCGCTTTTCCACAATAATGGCAAGCACGTACGGAAAACAAAAGACAATAATATAGCGCAGTCGCTTTCCACAATAATGGCAAGCCGCGTCACGGAAGACAAGCGCTTTTCCACAATAATAGCAACACGGAAGACAAAGCGCTTTTCCACAATAATGGCAAGCACGTGCGGAAGACAAGCGCTTTTCCGCAATAATACAATTTTCCGCAATGGCAAGCACGTGCGGAAGCGCTTTTCCTGAATAATAGCACGATGCACGGAAGACAAAAGCGCTTTTCACAATTTTCACAATAATGGCAAGCACGTCGGAAGACAGCGCTTTCACGTTTTCCACAATAATGCGGAAGACAAGCGCTTTTCACAATAATGGCAAACACGTCACGGAAGACAAGCGAGTTTCCACAATAATGTTTCCACAATAATGGCAAGACAAGTAGCTTTCCACTTTTCCACAATAATGGCAAACGTCTGGAAACGCGACAAGCGCTTTTCCACAATAATGGCAAGACAAAGATCGCTTTTCACAATAATGGCAGACAAGCGGCTTTAAATAATGGCACGAAGACAAGCGCTTTTCCACAATAATGGCGAGCACGTGCGGAAGACAAGCGCGGCGAGCCGTCACGGAAGACAAGCGCTTTTCCACAATAATGCGTGACGCGTCACAATAAGCTGACGCGTGCGGATTTCACAATAATAGCAACCGCGTCGCGAGAGACAAAGCGGCTTTTCCACAATAATAGCAAGCACGTGCGGGAAGACTAACTCCCACGCAATAATAAGCCGCGATGCTGAAGACAAGCTTTTCCACAATAATAAGCGAGCGCGTCGCGGAGAGACAAGCGGCTTTTCCACAACAATGGCAAGCAAAGTGCGGAAGACAAGCGGCTTTCAAATAATAGAAACCGCGTCGCGGCGGAAGACAAGCGTCGCGGAAGGCACACGTGCGACAGCTTTTCCTAATAATGGCAAGCCGTAATTTTCCACACAATATTGAAGCACGTGCAGGAAGACAAGCGCTTTTCCACAATAATAAGCAAGCACGTCAAGACAAGTAGACAATAATGCTTTTCCACAATAATGGCGTCACGTGACAAGATGCTTTTTCCACAATAATGGCGTGACGTCGCCGAAGACAAGTTCCCGCAATAATGGCGAGCACGTGCGGAAGACAAGCGCTTTTCCACAGCTGGAAGACAAACCTTTTCCACAATAGGCGAGCACGTCACGGAAGACAGCGCTTTTCCAGATACGCTTTTCCACAATAAGAAGATGGCACAATAATGGCAAGACGTCACGGAAGACGCAAGCACAATAATGGCGAGCGATGCGGAAGACGGAAGACAAGCGGAAGACAAGCGCTTTTTCCACAATAATAGCAACCGCGTTTTTCCACAATAAATAAGACGCGCTTTTTCCACAATAATGGCAAACGTGGGCAAAGACGAGTTTCCACAATAATGGCAAGAATGCGTCACGTGCGGCAAGCACGTGCGGAAGACAAAGCGCTTTTTCCACAATAATGGCAAGCACGTTTTCCACAATAATGCACGGGAAGACAATAAATATCGCTTTCAATAATAATCACGGCAAGCACGTCGCGGAAGACATGCGCTTTTCCACAATAATGGCAAAAGCCGCGTTTTCCACGGAAGACGCGGCGAAAGATGTTACTTTTTCCGCAATAAAAGCACGTCCGGAAGACGCGTGCGGAAGACAAAGACGCTTTTCCACAATAATGGCGAACGCACGCATTTGAAGAGACAATAATGGCAAGCACGTCTCGGGAAGACAAGCGCTTTTCCACAATAATGGAGCATCAGTCAGACAAGCGTTTTCCCAATAATACACGCGCGAAAGACAGCCGTCAATAATGGCAAGCACGCAGCGGGAAGACAAGCTTTTTCACAATAATGGCAAAACACGTCGCGTCTTTTCACAATAATGGCGAGCGTGCGGAAGACAAAGGCGCTTTTCCTCAATAATGGCAAACACGCGAAGACAAGCGCTTTTCCACAATAATGGCAAGCACGCACGACAAGCGCTTTTCCACAATAATGGCGGCGGAGAAGACAAGCGCTTTCCACAATAATGAAACGTCGGAAGATAGCGAAAGACAAGCGCTTTTCCACAATAATGGCGAGAAAGACAAGCGCTTTCACAATAACGCGGCACGCATGGAAGATAACAATATTACGGCAACCGCATTACGGAAGACAGCGCTTTTCCACAATAATGAGCAAGCTTTTTCACAATAATGGCAAGACGTGCGGAAGACAAGCGCTTTTCCACAATAATGGCAAGCACGTGCGGAAGACAAGCTTTTCCACAATAATGGCAGAGCACGTGCGGAAGACATTGCGCTTTTCCACAATAATGGCGGAGCACGTCGGAAGACAAGCGCTTTTCACAATAATGGCGAAGCACGTCACGGAAGACAAGCGCTTCCACAATAATGGCAAACCGCGTCAGGAGAACAGCGCTTTTCCACAATAATATAGCAAATCGTCGCGGAAGACAAGACAAGCATCGCGGAAGACAAGCGCTTTTCCACAATAATGGCGAGCACGTGAGGAAGACAAGCGCTTTTCCACAATAATGGCAAACGCGCGGAAGACAAGCGCTCCACAATAATGGCCACGCACGGAAGACAAGCGCTTCATAATGGCGAAAGCACGCAAGGAAGACAAGCGCTTTTCCACAATAATGGCACATAGCGCGGAAGACGCTTAAGCCGCGTCTCACGGAAGACAAGCGCTTTTCATCAATAATGGCACCCGGAAGACAAGCGCTTTTCCACAATAATGGCAAGCACGTCATGGAAGACAATTTTCACAATAATGGCGAGCACGTCGCGGAAGACCAAGCGCTTTTCCACAATAATGGCAAGCACGTGAAGATCGGAAGACAAGCGCTTTTCAGAATAATGGCAATAACGTCACGCACGACAAGACTTTTCTAATGGTGGCAAGACAAGCGCTTTTCCACAATAATGGCAAGCACGTACGGAAGACAAGCGCTTTCACAATAATGGCAAGCATCGCATGGAAGTCAGCGCTTTCCACAATAATGGCAAGCACGTCACGGAAGACAAGCGCTTTTCCACAATAATGCAAGCACGTGCGGAAGACAAGCGCTTTCCACAATAATGGCGAGCACGTGCGGAAGACAAGCGCTTTTTCCACAATATTATCAAGCACGTCACGGAAGACAAGCGCTTTTTCCACAATAATCTACGTGCGGAAGACAAGCGCTTTTCCACATAATGGCAAGCACGTCTACGGAAAACAAGCGCTTTTCCACAATAATGGCACGAGACAAGCGCTTTTCCACAATAATGGCGAGCACGCGGAAGACGTGGCAAACACGCACGGAAGACAATAATGGCAAGGACACGACAAAGACAACTTTTCCACAATAATGGCGAAGCGGAAGACAAGCGCTTTTCCACAATAATGGCAAGCCACGTCTCTACGGAAGACAAAGCGCTTTTCCACAATAATGGCAACGCTTTCACAATAATAATGGCATGCGGTTTTCCACAAAAGACAAGCGCTTTTCACAATAATGGCAAAGCATCACGGAAGACAAGCGCTTTTTCCACAATAATGGCAAGCACAATAATGTGCGGAAGACAAGCGCTTTTCCACAATAATGGCAAGCACGCGCGGAGAGACAAAGCGCTTTTCCACAATAATGGCGTTACGTCACGCAGGACTTTTCCTAATATGAAGACAAGCGCTTTTCCACAATAATGGCAAGCGTACGCTTTCAGACAAGCGCTTTTCCACAATAATGGCAAACGCGCGGAAGACAAGCGCTTTTCCACAATAATGGCAGCGAAGACAAGCGCTTTTCCACAATAATGGCAAGCACGTCAGGAAGACAAAGCGCTTTCACAATAATGGCAAACACGTCACGGAAGACAAGCGCTTTTCCACAATAATGGCAAGCACGTGCGAAGACAAGCCTTTTCACAATAATGGCAAGCATGTGCGAAGACAACGCTTTTCCACAATAATGGCGAGCAGCACGGAAGACAAAGCGCTTTCCACAATAATGGCAAGCCGCGCATGGAAGACAAGCGGCTTTTCCACAATAATAACGCGATGCGGAGAGGGTAAGCGCTTTTCCACAATAATCGGCGGAAGACAAGCGCTTTCCACAATAATGGCAACAATAATGGAAGACAAAAGCGGCTTTCACAATAATGGCGAAGCACGTCTAGGAAGACAAGCGCTTTTCCACAATAATGCAAGCACGATGCGGAAGACAAGCGTTTTCCACAATAATGGCAAGCACGGAAGACAAGCGCTTTCCCACAATAATGGCAACCGTCAAGAAGCACGTATGCCATAGAAGACAAGCGCTTTTCCACAATAATGGCGAAGATAAATACGCGGAAGACAAGCGCTTTTCCACAATAATGGCAACCATGTGCGGAAGACAAGCGCTTTTCACAATAATGGCAAAGCACGTGCGGAAGACAAGCGCTTTCACAATAATGGCAAAGCGCTTTTTCACAATAATGGGAAGACAAGCGCTTTTCCACAATAATGGCGAGCACGTGCGGAAGACAAGCGCTTTTTCCACAATAATGGAGCACGTCACGGAGAAGACAAGTGTTTTCGGGCAAGACGCACAATAATGCGCTTTTCCACAATAATGGCAAGCGTCCGGAAGACAAGCCTTTTCCCACAATAATGGAAAGCGCTTTCAATAATATGGAAGACGTAAAGACGCGCTTTCTACAATAATGGCGAGCACACGCGGAAGACAAGCGCTTTTCCACAATAATGGCAAGCACGCAAGACAAGCGCTTTTCCACAATAATAGCATCGCAGTGGAAGACAAGCGCTTTTCCACAATAATGGCAACATACGGAAGACAAGCTTTTCGCTCTTTTCCAAATAATGGCAAGCACGTCACGGAAGACAAGCGCTTTTCACAATAATGGCGATTTTCCACAAACACGTCTGCGGAAGACAAGCGCTTTTCCACAATAATGGCGAGCACGTGCGGAAGACAAGCGCTTTTCCACAATAATGGCAAACACGTCTTACGGAAGACAAAAGCCTTTCACAATAATATCACGAAGACAAAGCGCTTTTCCACATTGCGGAATAAGCGCTTTTCCACAATAATATTATTATTTTCCATAATATCACGGAAGATAAGCGCTTTTCACAATAATGGCAACGTCGACAAAGCGCTTTCCGCAACTAATGGCGAGCGTCTGGGAAGACAAAGCGCTTTACAATAATGGCAAACGCGTCTCTGGAAGACAAGCGCTTTCACAATAATGGCGACGCGATTTTTCCACAATAATATTTGCGGAAGACAAGCGCTTTTCACAATTGTAAGACAAAGGAATCCTGTAAGACAGCGGCTAGAATATCGAAGACATAATAAAAGCAAGGCACAGTAGTGTTAAAAATGGCGAGCACGTTTATAATAGCGAGCACGTGCGGAAGACAGCCTTTCCACAATAATAAATACGAAAAATGAAACGCGATGGGAGGAACAAACATTACCATCTAATGGCGAGCCGCGTCACTAAATATTCACGAGAAGACAAAGTGTGAAACACGTGCGGAGAGAACAGCGCTTTTTTAACCACCTATATAAATTTCTTTGTGTCTTTTTCTGCAGCTAGACAATAATAGCTTGCATACGGAAGACAAGGTTGAAGATTAACAGAGCAGGAAAATTAGATGTAACCCTCAAAAGTCTTGAAACGATACAATAATGGCGAGCACGTACGGAAGACAAAGCGCTTTTCCAGATCACGGAAGACGTTTGTGCGGAAGCTCGATCACGGAGAAGTTACAATAATGGCGAGCACGCGGAGGAACAAGTTTTCCACAATAATGGCGAGCACGTGACAAACAATAATGTAACATACGAAAAAAAGCGCTTTCACAATAATGGCGAAAAATATAATGGCGAGGATATCGACGGACGTGAAGACAAAGCGCTTTTCCACAATAATTCAGATTTTCCACAATAATGCAGTTACAATAATGCAATAAGACAAGCGCTTTTCCACAATAATAGCAAACGCGTGCGGATTTTCCACAATATTATGGCGAATGCGGAAGAAGCAACTTTTCCACAATAATGTGCGGAAGACAAAGCGCTTTTCACAATAATGGCAAGCACGTGCGGAAGGTTTTCACAATAATGGCAAGCACGTGACTTACCTATATACCATATCTGTATGTTTAATGTGATTATGTTCCGGATTTACAATAATGGCGAGCACGTCACGGAGAAGACAAGCGCTTTATATGCGTCAAGACAGTATAATGGCATCATCGGCGAGCACGCGCGGAAGACAAGCCGCCCAAAACCTAAGACAAGCGCTTTTCCACAATAATGGCAAGCATCGTCCGAAAAATAAATGGCAATGCGGGAAGACATTTACAATAATGGCGAAAGCATCGCATGAAGATAGGCAAGACGTATTGAAAGACAAGTCGCTAAATAATGGTGAAAGACAAGCGCTTTTCCACAATAATGGCAAGCACGCAAGTGGAAGATTGCCGCCTTCCACAATAATGGCGCACGCATGGAAGACAAGCGCTGCGCTAATTTAACCTAAATAATGGCAAGCATCTTATTTAAGATACGCTTCCACAATAATGATGAGACGCATGGAAAAAGCGCTTTTCCACAATAATGGCAATCAGCATAAATTATTTGGCGAAGATCGTACAAAGGCGTTAATGCGCGTAAGATTCACAATATTGCATTCGTGCGGAAGGAGAAAAGACAAGCGCTTTTCCACAATAATGGCGAGCAAATGGAAGACAAGCGCTTTCACAAGACAAGGCAACAATTGAAGACATAACCCGCGGAAGACAAAGCGCTTCCACGGCAGCAGGAATAATGGCCAAAGTCACACGGTATGGAAAGACAAGGCCTTTCCACAATAATGGCTGGGAAGACCGCAGAGCACGTGCGGCGAGCAGAGAGGCGGGCACGCGCGAAGACTTTTCCACAATAATGGCGAGCGTGGCGGAAGGAAGCGCTTTTCCACAATAATGGCAAGCACGTGCGGAAGACAAGCCCTTTCCAGACGCGATGCGGTACACGCATGAAGACAAGATAATAGCGAGCACGTGCGGAAGACAAGCGCTCCACAATATTGGCAAGACGCGGCGAAGATGAAGACCCTTTTCTAATAATGCAAGATGCGGAAGACAGCGCTCGTGGTGAAAGATGTTTTTCCACACAATGGAGCTTTTGAAGATGTCGTCTGGACAAGCTTTTCCATAATAATGGCGAGCACGTCCGAAGATATAGCGCTTTTCCACAATATTGGCGAAGATCGTGCGGAAGATGCGAAGTGACAGAAAGTGGCGGAAGACAAGTATGAAGACAAGGCCACAATAATGGCGAGCACGTCGGAAGACAAGATAATGGGAAGGACAAGAGAAGATTTTCCACAATAATGGCAAGCACGTGGAAGACAAGCGCTTTCCACAATAATGGAAAGCGCTTTTTCCACAACATAAAGCACGCAGCGGAAGACAAACGCTTTTTCACAATATTGGCACGATTTTCCATAATGGCTAAAGACATACAATAATGGCCACGTGCGGAAGACAAGCGCTTACAACTGGCGAGCACGTGCGAAAGACAAGCGCTTTTCCACAATAATGGCAAGCTAACGTGGAAGACCGGACAATAATGGCGGCATGCGGAAGACAAGCGCTTTTCCACAATAATGGCAAGCACGTGCGGAAGACAAGCGCTTTTCCACAATAATAACGAAGCACGCGGAAGACAAGTCACAATAATAAGACCGGAGAAGATGACAAGACGCTTTCACAATAATGGCACGTCCGGAAGACAAGCGCTTTCAATAATAATGGCGTTGTGCAAGACAAACGCTTTTCCACAATAATGGCGAGCACGTGCGGAAGACAAGCGCTTTTCCACAATAATGGCAAGCACGTGGAAGACAAGCGCTTTTCCACAATAATGGCATTGCGCTTTTCCACAATAATGGCACGTGCGGAAGCACGTCACGGAAGACAAGCGCTTTCCACAATAATGGCGACGACGCGTGCGGAAGACAAGCGCTTTTCCACAATAATGGCAAGCACGTGCAGGAAGACAAGCGCTTTTCCACAATAATGGCAAGCACGTGCGGAAGACAAGCGCTTTTCCACAATAATGGCAAGACAAGCACGTGCGGAAGACAAGCGCTTTCCACAATAATGGCAAGCACGCGGAAGACAAGCTTTTCCACAATAATGGCAAGCACGTGCGAAGACAAGCGCTTTTCCACAATAATGGCAAGCACGCGGGAAGACAAAGCGCTTTTCACAATAATGGCAACCGTGCGAAGACAAGCGCTTTTCCACAATAATGGCGAGCACGTCAAGACAAGCGCTTTTCCGCAATAATAAATAGCACGTGCGGAAGACAAGCGCTTTTCCACAATAATGGCAAGCACGTGCGGAAGACAAGCCGCTTTTCCACAATAATGGCAGCACGTGCGGAAGACGCGCTTTTCCACAATAATGGCAAGCACGCAACAAGATGCGGAAAGACAAGCGCTTTCCACAATAATGGCGAAGATCGTGCGGAAGACAAAGCGCTTTTCCACAATAATGGCAAGAGCACGCGCGGAAGACAAGCGCTTTTCCATTAATATGGCAAGCACAATAATGGCGAAAGACAAGCGCTTTTCCACAATAATGGCAAGCACGTGCGCGGAAGACAAGCGCTTTTCCACAATAATGGCAAGTTACGTGCGGAAGACAAGCGCTTTTCCACAATAATGGCACGCACGTCACGAAGACAAGCGCTTTTCCACAATAATGGCACGTACGGAAGACAAGCGCTTTTCCACAATAATGGCAAGCACGCACGCTTTTCCACAATAATGGAAGACAAAGCGCTTTTCCACAATAATGGCAATGGGAAGACAAGCGCTTTTCCACAATAATGGCGTTAAGCACGTGCGGAAGACAAGCGCTTTTCCACAATAATGGCGGCAGTCACGTGCGGAAGACAAGCGCTTTTCCACAATAATGGCAAGCATGCGGAAGACAAGCGCTTTTCCACAATAATGGCAAGCACGTCGAAGACAAGCGCTTTTCCACAATAATGGCAAGACACGTCACGGAAGACAAGCGCTTTTCACAATAATGGCAAAGACAAGCGCTTTTCCACAATAATAGGCAAGCACGTCGGAAGACAAGCGCTTTTCACAATAATGGTAAGCACAAAGACATGGCAAATACGGCCGGCGGAGACAAGCGCTTTTCCACAATAATGCGCACGCGTCTACGGAAGACAAGCGCTTTTCCACAATAATGGCAAGCACGTACGGAAGACAAGCGCTTTTCCACAATAATGGCAAGCACGTGCGGAAGACAAGCGCTTTTCCACAATAATGGCAAGCACGTACGGAAGACAAGCGCTTTTCCACAATAATGGCAAGCACGTGCGGAAGACAAGCGCTTTTCCACAATAATGGCAAGCACGTACGGAAGACAAGCGCTTTTCCACAATAATGGCAAGCAAGCGCTTTTCCACGGGCAAGACAAAGACAAGCGCTTTTCCACAATAATGGCGTGCGGAAGACAAGCGCTTTTCCACAATAATGGCAAGCACGCAGGAAGACAAGGCAAGCACGTCGCAAAAGCGCGCTTTTCCACAATAATGGCAAGCACGTGCGGAAGACAAGCGCTTTTCCACAATAATGGCAAGCATCGTGCGGAAGACAAGCGCTTTTCCACAATAATGGCAAGCACGTGCGGAAGACAAGCGCTTTTCCACAATAATGGCAAGCACGTGCGGAAGACAAGCGCTTTTCCACAATAATGGCAAGCATCGCATGAAGACAAGCGCTTTTCCACAATAATGGCAAACACGTGCGGAAGACAAGCGCTTTTCCACAATAATGGCGAAGCACGTCGCGGAAGACAAGCGCTTTTCCACAATAATGGCAAGCACGTGCGGAAGACAAGCGCTTTTCCACAATAATGGACACGAAAGACAAGCGCTTTTCCACAATAATGGCAAGCACGTACGGAAGACAAGCGCTTTTCCACAATAATGGCGAGCACGTGCGGAAGACAAGCGCTTTTCCACAATAATGGCGAGCACGTGCGGAAGACAAGCGCTTTTCCACAATAATGGCAATAAGACAAGCGCTTTTCACAATAATGGCAAGCACGTGCGGAAGACAAGCGCTTTTCCACAATAATGGCACGCAAAGACAAGCGCTTTTCCACAATAATGGCGCACGTGCGGAAGACAAGCGCTTTTCCACAATAATGGCAAGCACGTGCGGAAGACAAGCGCTTTTCCACAATAATGGCAAAGACAAAGCGCTTTTCCACAATAATGGCAAGCACGTGCGGAAGACAAGCGCTTTTCCACAATAATGGCAAGACAAGCACAATAATGGCGAGACGTGGAAGACAAGCGCTTTTCCACAATAATGGCAAGCACGTGCGGAAGACAAGCGCTTTTCCACAATAATGGCAAGCACGTCAAAGACAAGCGCTTTTCCACAATAATGGCAAGCACGTACGGAAGACAAGCGCTTTTCCACAATAATGGCAAAGACAAGCGGCAAGCACGTGCGGAAGACAAGCGCTTTTCCACAATAATGGCAAGACAAGCGCTTTTCACAATAATGGCGCAAGCGCTTTTCCACAATAATGGCAAGCACGAAAGACAAGCGCTTTTCCACAATAATGGCAAGCACGTCACGGAAGACAAGCGCTTTTCACAATAATGGCAAGCACGTGCGGAAGACAAGCGCTTTTCCACAATAATGGCAAGCACGTCGCGGAAGACAAGCGCTTTCCACAATAATGGCGCAAGACAAGCGCAAGCACGGAAGACAAGCGCTTTTCCACAATAATGGCAAGCACGTCACGGAAGACAAGCGCTTTTCCACAATAATGGCAATGCGGAAGACAAGCACAATAATGGCAAGCACGCGAAGACAAGCGCTTTTTCCACAATAATGGCAAGCACGTCGCAAGCGGCAAGACAAAGACGCTTTTCCACAATAATGGCAAGACAAGCACGGCGTGAAGACAAGCGCTTTTCCACAATAATGGCGAAGCACGCGGAAGACAAGCGCTTTTCCACAATAATGGCAAGCACGCAGGAAGACAAGCGCTTTTCCACAATAATGGCAAGCACGTCCGGAAGACAAGCGCTTTTCCACAATAATGGCAAGCACGTCACGGAAGACAAGCGCTTTTCCACAATAATGGCACGTGCGGAAGACAAGCGCTTTTCCAAGCACGTGCGGAAGACAATAATGGCGCAAATAATGAAGACAAGCGCGCAAGACAAGCGCTTTCCACAATAATGGCACAAAGATGCGGAAGACAAGCGCTTTCCACAATAATGGCAAGCACGTGCGGAAGACAAGCGCTTTTCCACAATAATGGCAAGCACGTCACGGAAGACAAGCGCTTTTCCACAATAATGGCAAGCACGTGCGGAAGCACGCGACACGTGCGGAAGACAAGCGCTTTTCCACAATAATGGCAAGCACGTGCGGAAGACAAGCGCTTTTCCACAATAATGGCAAGCACGTGCGGAAGACAAGCGCTTTTCCACAATAATGGCAAGCACGTGCGGAAGACAAGCGCTTTTCCACAATAATGGCGAGCACGTCCGGAAGACAAGCGCTTTTCCACAATAATGGCAAGCACGTGCGGAAGACAAGCGCTTTTCCACAATAATGGCACACGCGCGGAAGACAAGCGCTTTTCCACAATAATGGCAAGCACGTCACGGAGGAAGACAAGCGCTTTTCCACAATAATGGCAAGCACGTCACGGAAGACAAGCGCTTTTCCACAATAATGGCAAGCACGCAGGAAGACAAGCGCTTTTCCACAATAATGGCAAGCAAAGACAAGCGCTTTCCACAATAATGGCAAGCACGTGCGGAAGACAAGCGCTTTTCCACAATAATGGCAAGCACGCGGAAGACAAGCGCTTTTCCACAATAATGGCAAGCACGTGCGGAAGACAAGCGCTTTTCCACAATAATGGCAAGACGTGCGGAAGACAAGCGCTTTTCCACAATAATGGCAAGCACGCGCGGAAGACAAGCGCTTTTCCACAATAATGGCAAGCACGCGTGAAGACAAGCGCTTTTCCACAATAATGGCAAGCACGTGCGGAAGACAAGCGCTTTTCCACAATAATGGCAAGCACCACAAGCGCTAAATAATGGCAAGCACGTTTTCCACAATAATGGCAAGCACGAAGACAAGCGCTTTTCCACAATAATGGCAAGCACGTGCGGAAGACAAGCGCTTTTCCACAATAATGGCAAGCAGAAGACAAGCGCTTTTCCACAATAATGGCAAGCACGCAGGAAGACAAGCGCTTTTCCACAATAATGGCAATAATGGCACGGCGGAAGACAAGCGCTTTTCCACAATAATGGCAAGACGCGGAAGACAAGCGCTTTTCCACAATAATGGCAAGCACGTGCGGAAGACAAGCGCTTTTCCACAATAATGGCAAGCACGTGCGGAAGACAAGCGCTTTTCCACAATAATGGCAAGCACGTACGGAAGACAAACTCACTGCTTTCGCTCTAATCATCATGATAAGCATTAACAAAACAAACATTGAAACAAGGCTATAATATCGAGAATTAAAAGCATTATTATTATTATTATTATTATTATTATTGTTGTTGTTGCTGTTGTTGTTGTTATTGTTGTTGTTGTAACAAGGGAATCCTGTAACGAGGCTAGAATATCGAGAATTAAAAGCCACAGTAGTGTTAAAAATATTTATGTACAGAGTTAAATACGAAAAGGAGGCAAACATTACCATCTCGGTATCACTAATTTAAACATAGGTGTGCTTTTTTTTTTAACCACCTATATAAATTTCTTTTGTGTCTTTTTCTGCAGCTAGAATTGGTTGAAGATTAACAGAGCAGGAAAATTAGATGTAACCCTCAAAAGTCTTGAAACGTCACTAAATTTTCCCCACTAGATGGCGTTTGTAGCTCGATGAGTTAAATCAGGAGTTGTGACAAAGACGAAAAATTCTTAAAAAAATATTAGGATATCAGGGACGTGACGTAATTTCAGATTGCAGTTATACAATAAAGTAAATATTGCGATTAACAGAATCTTTTGTAGTACTGAAATGAGTCCCGTGACTTACCTATATACCATATCTGTATGTTTAATGTGATTATGTTCAGTTTACTCGTGTTTATATGCGTCACAGTATCATCACAGATTTAAAACCTAAAGATTTAGCGAAAAATAAATACGAAATGCAGAATTTATTCCAAAAATAGCGATAAACTGAAATTTATTCCAATGGCGCTAATTTAACCTAACCTTATTTAACGGAAAAAAATTAAACGTCAACGCAAAATTATTTATGTACAAAGATAAATTCACATTGCATTCCCAAGGAGAAAAGGCGTTTGATCACCCCTTCCCTTTGAAGAATAACCCGCAAAGCAGGAATGGAAAGACACGGAAAAAAGGGACAGCTGGAATCCGCAGAGAGAGAGAGAGAGAGAGAGAGAGAGAGAGAGAGAGAGAGAGAGAGAGAGAGAGAGAAATTGCGAGATCTCAGATCCCAGATGCGGAAGTCGTGGTCGGAGCTTTTGAGGAGTCTGGGAAAAGGAAGGAACAATTGGAGAGGAAGAAAGAGAGATAAGAGATTGGGAAGGAAGATTGGGGAAAGATAATGGAATAAGACACAGCACGATATTGCTAAAAATATATCCATATATTAAACTACACTTATTCATTTCTATTCTCACCCAAGATTATTATCCTTTCTATCCTTTCCCAAGATTGGATAAACAGGGGGGACTGGAGCAAAATTATGAATTGAAGCCGTTCAGTGATTACCAGAACTATCTAGTAAGAGGGTCATTAAAAACAGCAACCCCACCCAAGGATTAAGCTGAGAAAGAGGAAATATCCATTTATTAAGAAAAGCAGCTGGTATTGATTGATTTTAAGTCTTCTGACTTCATACGGGTGGCAGTTACTTTTAATCTGAATATGCTGTAAGGAAATGTATGCTGTATATATATATATATATATATATATATATATATATATATATATATATATATATATATATATATATATATATA
>NC_089776.1:16549576-16564576 GCF_040412425.1 Macrobrachium rosenbergii
GTCGGAAGAGTGAAAGTTATTGTTGATCTCTCTCTCTCTCTCTCTCTCTCTCTCTCTCTCTCTCTCTCTGTATTTGAAGTTCCTTTCTTTCCGACGATTGTTATTTAAGGTGTAAAAATTTTTTATTGACCACCTGCTCTCTCCTTTCTCTTGGATTCTCTCTCTCTCTCTCTCTCTCTCTCTCTCTCTCTCTCTCTCTCTCTCTCTCTCTCGTGATAGATCACGCTATATTGTTGGAGCACGTCACGAGACTGAATCACGACAGTGTAAACGGTTAATTTTCTCAATAACAGTGTCATCATTTCTGAATGATTTTTCATTCGTGTTAAAACATTAACTAATCTAACTGTCCCAATTATATAAGAATGTAATAAGTTATCCTGAAGAACAGGAGTATAAATTCTTCAGGATTTCGAGGAACCAGAGACAAAAAAGAATAAGGTTTCCAAGACCCAGGAAAGACGACAGAAGTGATTACCTTAGTTTTCGAAGAATAAGCGGGCGATTGGAAAGACACCTTTAGTGGTGTCATGGAAAAACAAATAAAAAATGCCCTGAAGAAACGAGTTTTCTGTACAGCCGCTACAGCGTGTAATCAAGGCCACCGGAAATAGGTCTATCTTTCGGTGTTGTCTCTGTATAATGCTGTATGAGCCGCGGCCCATGAAACTTTAAACCACGCCCGGTGGTGGCCTGTCCAATATTGTTGCCAGAAGCACGATTATGGCTAACATAAGAACTACTGAGGTTAGAGGGCTGCAATTTGATATGTTTGATGATTGGAGTGTGGATAATCAATATACCAATTTGCAGCCCTTTAGCCTCAGTAGTTTTTAAGATCTCAGGGCGGACAGAAAAAGTGCGGACGGACAGACAAAGACATCTCAATAGTTTTCTTTTACAGAAAACTGAAAGGTGGAAGATAAAAGACCACGTCTGAATTTTCAAAACATTTCTTTGTTGAAGTGAAAGTCCCGGAAATAAAAATGACTTAACGCAAGTTCCCGAGATTTATGCTTGGGCAAGAGCTGGAAGTATGAAAAAAGGGCTGTTCTTAAAAGGATTTGAATCTCTGCTTGGCAGTTTAGGGTGAGGAGAAATGAGAGAGAGGGGATTTGATTGATCCGAAGCAGTTAGCGGATGAATGAGAGGCGACGTGTGCCGCCTTAATGAACGATTAGACGGCCTCTTTGAAATATCATGTGAAAGGTCAGGACCTGTTGACCTTTTCCGGGGGTCGAGGGTCAGCAGATGCAGCGGTAAATAGTCAATAACAGTCAAGAGAGAGAAGCGAACAGTCGTCCTCGGTACGATCTAAATTGCCAACAATATTTTGACGGAAATCTCGACACTGATAAGGAGTGGGAACCTAATAATCTCAGATGTGGTATGTTATCGAGAGAGAGAGAGAGAGAGAGAGAGAGAGAGAGAGAGAGAGAGAGAGAGAGAGAGAGCCTGGCAGATCTGGTTTTTACCTGAGTTTTAATTCGGTCCCTGGTCTTTCAGTGAGAGGCCAGGTGTCACCAATGATCTGTGCGGGAGAATTGGTAACACCCTGGCCTTTCATTTGAAAGATTGTCTTGGTTCCGAAGTGAGCCATAATACTGTTTATATATATATATATATATATATATATATATATATGTATATATATATATATATATATATATATATATATATATATATATATATATATATATATATATATATATATATATATATATATATATATATATATATACATTAACTTTATCAATTACACAATTGTTCTGTGCATTAGTAGAATTACTAAAAGGACCTCATTCAAACTGGATGGTATCAAATGGAGTATTTATTCCATTTCATACCATCCAGTTTGAATGAGGTCCTTTTAGTAATATATATATATGCATATACAGTACATATATAGCCTATGTACATACATATATGTATGTATATATATTACATATATATACATACCTACATATACACACACACACACACATGCCACTCACAAGTTGCAGGTTCGCGTTTCCCCCAGGGCGATGAAAAATCACTAGCTCTGTATCATGATCCGTTACTGCTGCAGTGTGGGGTCTGCAGTGTGAGGTTGAAACCAACATTCTTTGGAAGCTTGAATTTTAAGTCAATAGTCCCTGTGTGCTTGTTCCATAATAATAATAATAATAATAATAATAATAATAATAATAATAATAATAATAATAATAATAATAATAATAATAATAATAATATACAGTATGTGTGTATGTATATATAAAGTATGTTAGGGAAAAATGCTGTTTAGAACAGCACTTTCAGCAAAATCCAACACTTAATCCTCAGGAAAATTGCCTTCAGAAATATCAGTACAGGCACGCACTGACATTATTTGCACAATAGAATACAACTCTTAATTCATGCTGTTCCGTAAACCCATTCGATTTTTCGTCAAGGTTAGCGAAAAACAAAAGAACGATCGTGATAGTTTCGTAATAGCAATGATGAACAAAAACGAGAGCTATATTTCTGTAACAGTCAAAGTTAATCGCTTTGATGTGTCTACGTGACAATATGAATTGTCCAATTTTGCTTAAAAGCGGCAATTAAAATCGTGTGCATTAGAGCCGGTTGCTGCACAGGGAGATTGAATGATTTAAAACAAACAATCCGCTTGATATAAAAGGATTTACAAGTGTTTGTATCAATTAATGAAACAACTTTTGAGGACTGGAAAATTATAAATTTTTCAGATAGTTGTAAGATATTAATTATAATAAGTAAACAGCCATAAATGACAAATTTATCTAAGAGTTAGCCATTATTAACAAATTTATGTCAAACTTATCCAAGAGTTCGAAGACATTATTTACAAAATACAAATAGCCACAAATTACAAATTTATCTGAGTTAGAAATTATCAATTACGATAAACAAATAGCCATACATGAAACAATTTATTTTCTGAATTGGGAGATATTGATTACAAAAAACAGTCATAAATGACAAAATTTATGTGAGAGTTTGGAGATATTAATTACAAATAAACAAATAGCCAAAAATTACACCATTCGTCTGTGAGTTAGATGTTAATTACAATAAACAAATAACCATAAATAAAATATTATCTGAGACTTAGGACATATTAATTACAATAAACAAATATCCAGAAATGAAACCATTCGTCTGTTAGTTAGATGTTAATTGCAATAAACCAATATCCATAAACAAATATTTACCTGAGAGTTAGAGATATTAATTACAATAAACAAAAGCCATAAATGAAACCATTTCTCTGAAAGTTCGAAAATAGTAATTACAATAAAGAGTAAATATATTTATAGTATAATTTTCTATACCAATGTTCCTCTGAATTCACGAGAGAGAGAGAGAGAGAGAGAGAGAGAGAGAGAGAGAGAGAGAGAGAGAGAGAGAGAGAGAGAGAGAGAGAGAGAGAGAGCTAAATTCTGATTGTTAACAAATCCTGTTAAAGTATTATCGACGTCTGTGGCAAGCAAATATAAAAATTTAATCTTCCTGGTAAAGACCTGTCAGTAAAACTACAGTAATTTTTAATAATTTCGAATCTTAAAAAAATCTACATTTAAATCAAAACGTTTGTATCAACTTTCCTTAGCCCAAGATATTTGTGGCCTGAAATTATTCGAAATTAAAACAAAATTATCTTAAAAGTATTCGAAATAAAAGCAACATTATCTTAGATTTGTATTACCCTTTATCAGGGAAATTTCTGTCACCGAACGCTTATAGTTACATCTGATCTGATAACGTAATTGTCGTATGTTCTTATTAGCAATGTTGTTACATCTCTAAAAATGGGATTCTTTATTTATTAAAATCATTCTTTATTTATTAATAAATAATCATTCTTTATTTATTAAACTCATTAACTAACTAAATGACAAGCAATTATTTTTGATCAATGAGAATCATTTAACTTACAACATCATATACGTTCCTGTTGTGATATTTATTTTGTCAATATGGACAGACACATAATTTAGTTATTGCAGTTACGTATTGTATTAAATCACTATTGGTTTGACTTTTATTCAGAATTATAAACATGAAAAATATGATTTGAATTACGTATTTCAGCTTTATTGGATTAAAGTGGAAGTTTTAAATGGCAAATATAATACTGAATAGCTATGACTTATCTGAATGGTTTCCACGTTCCTAAAGACTCTATTCCGGGGATATGCAACTGAACCTCAAAATACAATTCTCATTGTATTTTATAATTAACTTACGTTTTTATACAATGATTAATTAATTCTTTATTTTTTCTTTTTTCTAACAACTGATCTCTTCCTCCTGTATTTCCTATCACCTTTGGTATTTCTTTCAAATGGTCACCATGATCTTTGAAGCTTGAATTTCAAGACAATGGCCCCTTTGGACTTGTCTTAAATGAATAGGGGTTCATCTTCTGAATAATAATAATAATAATAATAATAATAATAATAATAATAATAATAATAATAATAATAATAATAATAATAATAGGTACGCTTTTCAACTTAAATTACACAACCAAGTGAAATATTAAGTTCAAAATTCTGTAGAGGTCGGAGCCTGTCTCAAAATAATTAAACAAACTTTTGTAATGCCTGTTTACTCTAAAAGAAAATGAAACATTCGGCACCCAAATAAACCGTATTAAATCGTATAGACTGGAAAATCATATTTAACGCTTTTATGAATGAACCCTGAAGATGCCTATCATAAACTCAGCTTCACAACCATGTCTACTCCCACTTGAGCAAGCTGGATGATGCGAATGCTTTCTTAGTATAGCCTATATATATATATATATATATATATATATATATATATATATATATATATATATATATATATATATATATATATATATATATATATATATATATAATATATATATACACACACATATATATGTATGCAATTAGTCCACAGGTGAAGAAATAGCAAAGTGGGTGTAAATCCTGACTGGTTTCGACTTCATTTCCAAGTCATTGACGAAGGGCCTCCACTAAGTACGTTATTTCTTCACCTGCAGTTATTTCTTCACACACACATCTATATATATGTGTGTAATTAATAGTGAAATCACACACACATATATATATATGTGTGTTTTGTGTGTGTGTGTGAAATTATAATATACAATGCCCTCTTAACTTTCTCAAATTCTTCAGTGTTTTTTTGATACGCTTGTCACACAAAGCCTTAAGATCCAAAGTGCAAAAATATGAAGAAATTCTGATGCCTGGTAGCGGGAAATACAACGCGGGCCCACTAATCAGAACGAGGTACCATTGTCTGGTACCTCGTAGTGATTAGTGGACCCGGGTTCGTTTCCCTGCTACCACACACATCAGAATTTCTTCATATTTCTTGCACTTGGATCTTAAGGCTTTGTAGTGACAAGCGTATCCAAAAAAGCGCGAAGAATTCGAGAAAGTTAAGATGGCATTGTGGCTACTACAATTGCATATGTATCTGGTAAAAGTGACCAGCAGATTCTACACACACACACACACACACACACACACACACATATATATATATATATATATATATATATATATATATATATATATATATATATATATATATATATATATATATATATATCAGGCATCTTAAATTGTAGAATAGAATTTTATCAGCAGCTTTATTCAAATGTTATTTATAAAAATTCAAATAAACTATTAAAAAACAAAGCTGAACTATCATATAACATTGCGTATCTGGAGTAAGTGTCAATATAAGTTATCAATCGTACATCAAACATATCAAAACTGCCCAAAAAACTTTGATATGAAATTGCATGGGCTCCGTAGAGCAGTCCAATCAAGAAACGAAGTATTCTGAATAAAAGACGATGATCGACAACACTGAGGTGAGCGAGAGAGGGACCTCTTGTATCCTATTATTTAGACCTGCTATCAATAACAAAAACATCATTTACCTTGAAATATTTCTTTAACATCTCGTTACTGCTAAGTAAGCCATGGTCAGTATCACTGAGCATTGATGGCACACTTCTGGTTTTGCAAAGGAGAATATGTCCCTTTGGTAATTAAAAGGGACGGGGGGAAATGGAAGAGGGGAAATCTGACGGAATTCTGGAGTGGAAAAGAGGACTTTCAAGATTTAGAAACAATGGGATAGACAGATGATGGGGATATTGTTTTTCGTTACTGAAGTGGGTAGATCATCTAAGACAGTCAATTTATACAACTCATTAGTTGATTGCTTATAATGTTTTCATGATCTTAGATGGTGTCTATCACAGTCATACATGCATACTTATCTCTCTCTCTCTCTCTCTCTCTCTCTCTCTCTCTCTCTCTCTCTCTCTCTCTCTCTCTCTATATATATATATATATATATATATATATATATATATATATATATATATATATATATATATATATATATATATATATATATATATATATATATATATATATATATATATATATATATATTATATATATATATATATATATATATATATATATATATATATATATATATATATATATATATATATATATATATATATATATATATATATATATATATATATATATATATATATATATATATAATATATATATAATATATACATATATCTACAAATGCATGTACTATATATAAGTGTATATACTCTATATAAGTACTGTATATATACGTATATATATGTATAAACATATATATATATATGTATATATATGTATATATACATACCTTTTGCCATCTCCTACGTTACTTGTTACACAAAGCGATTGGACAACAATACATACCGCTTAAGTATATTTACATCATTTCCAACACAAACACTTTCCATGCTTCCGTGCTACAGAATAGTTTTACTTCCCCCAAGGAATTATACCAGCCACTTTTATAAATAGAAAGTAAAGTAATTTACCTAACTATTTAGGGATTTGTGGTCTATTTCCCCTGAACACAGGGGAAGGTTCTTAATGGAAACCTCTATGAGATGTTTATTCAGTTTATTCAGTAAACGTTACTTTCGCATAAGGGTTTATTTTTGTGTGTAAAGCGGTCATGATGGCTTGCATGTTATTTAAATGATGCGTGCATGGATCATATGCATGCATGTATGTATATATATAATACAGTATATATATGTATGTATATGTGTATTTGTATGTGTATGTATATATATATGTATATACATGTATGTACAATATATATATTGTACATACATGTATGTATGTAAATACATATTATGTATATACATACATACATGTGTGAACTTATGTATGTGTGTATACTATCTTTATCGACGCAGCCCTAGCTTTCGACAATTTTCTATTAATGTTTTTTGCCAAGTTGTTTTCATGAATTTGCTAAAAATATTTCGTCAAATTTTGCGGAGCTATCATTTATACCTTGAAAGGGTCTTCTGGCTTTTAAACATAACGAAGACAATAATTATATAATAATAAATAAAGAAACCCTTTCAGATTCTTGACGAAAAGCTTTGCGTTAATGTAATAATGATAGACTGCACTCATAATCATTTTGGCAAAGAAGTGGAACCTTCCTCGTCACTAACAAATTTTGCAACGACACAAATTGTAGCTCTTAGGCACTGAGTCGAGGAATGAATTAGTGAAGAAAAATTATGCAAATGTAACAGCAGCAGTAGATTTTCAAAAGTTAAGGGACAGTTCAGGCTTTAAAAGTTAGGAAGCTAGTGACAACTTTGTACAATTTTAGAAAATGTGACAATGCCACGGACTAGACGATAGCTGACAATTTCTTCCAATGAAACTATCGCTTATGGGAGGCTGTCAAAGGAACCTCTCAGGGTCCTGAGACGTCGGCCATCATGATTATCGAAGCTGATAGAAGCTGAGCTCGAAGCTGAAGCCAGGAGGCTCTTATAAGATTCAAATGGCTGGTTCATTTTGCTTAATTTCGTTCCGGAGTCGCACGGAAAGGTAAGGCTGGAATAAAGGGAATCACTGAGTAGGAGCGATTGTTAAGTGCACGAATCCTATTAGCATATGGGATTCCTGAATTAGCATACTGAATGTTAGGTGGGGTTAGGGGTGGGGTTACAACGTGGGTGGGTGGTTTTGGGGTTACGTGGGAGGGGGCGGGAGGTTGATGTGGAAGTCACCAACCCACCTGAGCTATGTCTGAAGAGTTAGGCGCTAACTTTTTTTTACTGATGGCGCTTTTCTTGAGAGAGAGAGAGAGAGAGAGAGAGAGAGAGAGAGAGAGAGAGAGAGAGAGTATATCTGATCAAGGGTTTCATTTTAGAGGTAGATGATTACCTCGTCGAGGTAATCATTTTGTATGTATATATATACATACAAATCATTATGATTTGCATACATATACACACATACATATATACATACAGACAGATAGAAAGATAGACACTCTTATTCAATTATTATTCTCAACTCCTAACCACAACAGCTCACTGACCACCAAACTGAATTGGTGAAGAAAGCGCACGTCGATCATATCTTCTTCGTGTCTCTTGTATGCTAATATTATACCAAACACCGCCAAATCTCAGAGAGAGAGAGAGAGAGAGAGAGAGAGAGAGAGAGAGAGAGAGAGAGAGAGCAATTTACACTATCAGGAGAATAAAAGATAACTGAAGACAGTCATACGTCTTAACAGAGAACCAACAAATTTTCCCAGACAAACTTCTCTTATGATTCTCGTGTCAAACTGTCACGGGAAACAGAAGAGACAGGGAAAAAAAACTTCAAACAAAACTTCCTTAATTAAATTCCGTGTGCTGAACTTTGATTACCTTGGTCCTCTGATTTATTGGTTCCAGATTCTGAAGGCTAATAATCAATGTTTGGGAAAGAATACCGAAGAACAAGTTTTACGGCACCTGTTTGGGGATTCTCAAAAAGGTCACCTCTTGACGATTACTTTGGGACTTGAATGCTGCTTTCATATGTCCTCTTTCCCCCTGCTGAGGTCATATTCAGTTCAGGTCAGATTCGGTTAATTTGTCGTCAATACTGATGTTGCCAGAGGAAGGATCTTTGATGTTTAAATTGAAAGTGGGCACTTGTTTGGGGATTACTCAAGATTATTTGGGACTTGAAGGCTAATTTCATATGTCCTCTTTCCCCGCTGAGGTCATATTCAGTTCAGGCCAGATTCGGTTAATTTGTCGTCAATACTGATGTTGCCAGAGGAAGGATCTTTGATGTTTAAATTGAAAGTGGGCACTTGTTTGGGGATTACTCAAGATTATTTGGGACTTGAAGGCTGATTTCATATGTCCTCTTTCCCCACTGAGGTCATATTCAGTTCAGGTCAGATTCGGTTAATTTGTCGTCAATACTGATGTTGCCAGAGGAACGATGTTTGATGTTTAAATTGAAAGTGGGCACTTGTTAGGGGATTACTCAAGATTACTTGGGACTTGAACGCTGTGATTTCATATGTCCTCTTTACCCCCTGAGGTCATATTCAGTTCAGGTCAGATTCGGTTAATTTGTCGTTAATACTGGTGTTATCAGGGGAAGGATGTTTGATGTTTAAATTGAAAGTGGGCACTTGTTTGGGGATTACTCATGAAAGGCCACCTCTTGACGATTACTTTGGGACTTGAATGCTGATTTCATATGTCCTCTTTCCCCAAGTGAGGTCAAATTCAGTTACTTTGTGGTTAATACTGATGTTGCCAGGGGAAGGATGTTTGATGTTTAATTGAAAGTGGGCACTTGTTAGGGGATTGCTCAAGATTATTTGGGACTAAAATACTGATTTCGTATGACCCCAGTGAGGTCATCTTCAGTTCAGGTCAGATTCGGTTAACAGGTCGTTAATACTGATGTTATCAGGGGAAGGATGTTTGATGTTTAAATTGAAAGTGGGCACTTGTTTGGGGATTAGTCCAGAAAGGTCACCTCTTGACCATTACTTTGGGACTTGAATGCTGATTTCATATGTCCTCTTTCCCCAGTGAGGTCATATTCAGTTCAGGTCAGATTCGGTTAACTGGTAGTTAATACTGATGTTGCCAGAGGAAAGATGTTTGATGTTTAAATTGAGAGTGGGCATTTGGATAAACACACCAACTGATAGCTTGGTGGAGCTGAATGTACAAATTGAATAAGTTTGTTTATTTTTTTTTTTATTTCAGACTTGATCACTTAAATAAACTCTACCTAAGAAAATAAGCGATATCATAATTCGTACGCTACATTTTTTGGAATAAATATTTATTAATTATTAGAGATATTAGGTAAATATTTGTTAAATGTTAAAGTTATCAATTAAATATTCATTGAATACTAAAGATATTAATTAAACATTTATGAAGTCTTGAAAATATGAAACAAATACTGATTAAATATTAAAAATATTAAATGGATATTTATTAAGTATCAAAGATATCAGATTAGTATTGATCAAATATTAAAAAGATAAAAAATATTCATTTAATAAAGATATAAAATAGATATTGATTAAATATGAAAAATTAAATAAATATTGAATAATGTTAAAAATAATGAATAAATAATATATAAATATTAAAGCTACTGAATAAACATTGATTAAACATTAAAGATATCGAATAAATATTTAGTAAATAATAAATATATGAAATAATTATTTACTATTAAATATATCAATTACGGTTTATAAAATATTAAAGATATTAAATAAACAATTATTAAATGTTCAAAAGTATTAAACGAATATTGATTAAATATCAAAGATATTAGACAAATATTTATTAAATATTAAAGATAATATTAAACAAGCAACGAATAAATATTAAATATATAAAATAAATATTTATTAAATATTGAGGACAATAAATAAGCATTCATTAAATACTAAAGATATCAAACAAACTTTAATTAAATATCAGAGATATTATGTAAATATTTATTAAATATCAAAGATTTGACGTAAAAGAGTCACACCCTTCGAAGAGAGATCCAGTCATAGAGTCAGTAACTTTCATGACGTTTTCCAACCAGGGTAGGCGAAGGCTCAGACTCCTGGCGAACCCCATTAGAGGCGAGAAAAGAAGCAGATCTTGTGCCATTCACAACAACAGACATAAAGCAATTAGAAGTAAAAAAAAAAATAAATAAATAAAAACTTCAAAGACGTTTATAAAGGATGGGAGCGAAGTTCTCAGAAGGAAGTTTGCCTAACGAGGACTTATGTAAGATTCCATGAAAGTTGTTTTTCGGGAACTCTAATTGCATTTTTCCAAGGTCAGACGTCCTATCCTTGCTATAGTTTCAGAAAACACAGTATCCTCGCTCTTTCCCAGTTGGAACTGGAATATAAGATTTAGGTTACAGGCCAAGTGCTGGGATCCATGATGTCATTCAACAATGAATTAATGTTGAAACATTTGTTAGGAGAGGGTGGAAAGTGAGATGGAAGAAAGAGAATATGAGCGGAGGTACAGTAAAAAGAATGAAAAAGGTTGCAGCTAGAGCCAAAGGGACGCTGCAAATAACCTCGAGTATTGCCTACAGTGCGCATTGTGAGGTGCACTGATTGCACTACCCCTATACGAGAGTTGATTTTTCCTAATCTCCTTTTTGTTATTCCCAAAAGATTCTCTTTAATGATGTGATTTTTAATTTTTGACAAATGTTTGTTGTGTTTTACAGCTGGGACGAAACTACAATTGTTGGAGAATTGGTCTGTTTACAATATATATACTGGAATATTTTTTTGTATTATCTGAATTATATACTCATAATTCAATACAGATAGCAATTATATCATTTAATACTTAAACACAGTAACACATCATAATATTCACACTTTCTGACATGAGTGTGT
This sequence comes from Macrobrachium rosenbergii, assembly GCF_040412425.1. Lineage (NCBI taxonomy): Eukaryota > Metazoa > Arthropoda > Malacostraca > Decapoda > Palaemonidae > Macrobrachium > Macrobrachium rosenbergii. Next base: position 16,561,400 of record NC_089776.1, read on the forward strand.
TTAACCATTCTTAATTAAGTTGATGTTGCTATCATAACAGGTAAATTTAATTGCTGAAATATCCTTTCGAATGAGACATCAATTAATATCTCATTCGAAAGGATATAAACGATACACATTTAAAATAATCAGCGTACACCTTTATGATTAGGAAAATTACGAAAGTATATCTCACATAAATATCTTTCTGAGTTGTGGAAATATTCGGTAAAATATTCGGTACTTAAAAAAGACCTCATATATTGCATTGCAAAACATGGAAATAAGGCTTCTAGCATTTGATTCCTACTGACCGACTACAAATTGATATTCACTGTTATCGCCACGTAAGGCTTTTTAGCCGGGCAGATGTTCCATTAAACAGAATCAAATTTTGCAACTATAAACTCATCAAAACAATTATTCACTCATCCTGCTTTGATGTCACCATACTGAGAATGATTACAAACTGTTACTATTCGCTGAGCTTCAATAGATAATGAATGAAAGGGACAGGGCAATAATATAAGTACCTAATACCCATTTCATTCATAAATCTATCAACCACGCTGTGGCGTGGATAAAACCAAGGTCTAGAGAGTATACTCTCTAGACCTTGAATAAAACTACCGACCAAGCTGAGGCGTGGATAAATCTATCGACCAAGCTGGGGCGTGGATAAATCTATCGACCAAGCTGGGGCGTGGATAAATCTATCAACCAAGCTGGGGCGTGGATAAGTAACTTGATGAATGAAATGTATTTATTTATTTTTTTTAAGAACTGATATCTTCTTCCTGTTTCCTATTACCTTCCGCTACTTCTTTCAACTGAACACTGTCTTCTTTGTAAGTTTGATTTTCAAGTCAATAGCTCTTGGGGGCTTCTTCCATATGAAAAGGGTTCATCTTTTGAATAATAATAATAATAATAATAATAATAATAATAATAATAATAATAATAATAACAAGCTTTCTGTAAAAGTGGCGACTAATTTCTTGTCTTACTCATGACAATTGATAATATTGCTTTTCTAATGCTGGAAATAATAAAGCAGTATCTTTGCCTAAATGATATGATTGGGAATGTACCATACCAGCTTAAATGATTATTCATTCATTGCATGGTTGTAGCTCATATTATATTAACCAATACATTAGTGGAAACATGAAAAATCTATCGTCCGTTCACAAGACATGAAATATATAAAGAAAGAGACGGCTAAAAATAAAGGTTATTTGTATGCATATAGCTCTTTGTTAGCCCAAAGTGGACCTCATTTATCTCGTTCGGTGCTTTACTCAACATAATGTTAGAAAGGAGAAGCTATAAATTTTCTCCTTTTCCTTTACATAATTCATTCCCCTGCATTTATGGCGGCCGTCTATTCCACAAAGAGCATTAGACACACGAAGATGTATGAGTCTTTGTTCTCGGTGTTTTGGGGAGAGAGAGAGAGAGAGAGAGAGGGAAAGTATTGCTTCTCTACTCAAGGTATTGTTTCTCTTCATAAAGTGATTGTAACCTCACTTATGGACGAACATTTTCTTTATTCTGTTTTGAATCTTATTCAATATATTTATTCGATTTTAGAAGAAAACAAAAGCATTTTTCTTTGGAAAATCCATTATTTTCTAAATAACAGACGCTAGATCCCTATTATTTTCTAATAGGGATCTAGGATCACTTTTTTATTCTCGCAAAGGAAACTAGCAACTAGTCCTTCGTTAATAACACTTAACAATTTCTGCAAATAAACATTAATTCTGCTTTCTCTTCATGATCGATATATAACTGAAAGATGAAAGTAATCAGCTGATTGACTCGCTGGGAATATGAGCAAAAGCCATGACAATTTGTATATTAGCAATTAAATTTTATCAATCAAATTATATGCAACCTACAGTTGCCTTCATTAGTCACCTGAATTAGCGTTCTTACTAATATTAATTAAAGTTTATTAGGTTTCTAAAGGTTAACGTAACACGACTCCATGAAACTATACATTTTTATGAATAATGTCTGTAGGATTTCCAAGTCTTCTCATAATATGTAGACGATTCACGTGACCAATTTTGACAACTGAAATAAAAACGTCAAAATATTTATTCAAATATTTATATAAATACAAATATTTATACAAATATTGCTTCACTAATGCTCTGTTGACTCTATTCCCAAAACATGTTTTCGTCATATCCTTGTCATATTTCTTACTAATGGCGCATAATATTTCTAGTCTTAACGTTCATGCTTATATTTTATATATTTTATCTTACGCATAGCAAAAATTATTCAGGCTGTATTGTTAATGCCAAATGCCCTTATTTTAGATGTAGAGAAAGAAAGAGGGAGTATTATTCATTTTAAAGATATGAGAGAGAGAGAGAGAGAGAGAGAGAGAGAGAGAGAGAGAGAGAGAGAGAGTATTAATGATGTATGTGATTATTCATTCTTATTCTTAAGGCAAAGAGAGAGAGAGAGAGAGAGAGAGAGAGAGAGAGAGAGAGAGAGAGAGAGAGAGAGAGAGAGAGAGAGAGAGAACGTATATTCGTGATTATTCACAAAATATACATCACTATGAATTCAAACACGAATAAAAAAACAAAAGACATTAAGACCTAATTTTCCCTATTCATAATGATGCATATTTAGGATTATTCACAAATATGCATCATCATTTATTCACAAAATGAAATAAAATCAAACAGAAAAAAACAGAACAGAAAATCAGAAAAAGTCTCAAGTTCCTAGTTACATCTCATGGATTATTTCACGAAACTGGGAAAACTTTGCCAATGAAATCCATGATTAAGCAAATGAAGTCATACGGTTCCCTGTTTGCTGCAAGAAAAAAAAATAATAATAACAGTAAAGAGTTCTGAATCTTTCTCCCTCTCGAGAAAGTTAAGGAATTAGCCAGGAAGTTTATCTGTTTTTGTAAGAATTGTGAAGGATATAATTTTTTGTGTTTAACATATTCGTGTGGGGAATGTGATCGTAAGTTACTGAATATATAATTATTTTATGTTGAAGGAGAAAGGTTGGCTTACCAAATTGGGAGCAATTGACTCCCTTCAAAAGAATGAAACTGCGTGACTAAAATCAGCAAAGGAACACACACACACACAAACGATTTTTATATATGTATCCTCTCTCTCTCTCTCTCTCTCTCTCTCTCTGCAATAATAATACTAA